>NC_092149.1:39574557-39874557 GCF_045791955.1 Oncorhynchus clarkii lewisi
CTTGCTTGATGCTGTGTTCCTATCTTAGCATGTTGAATCTGTCCAGCATCATTGCATGCCTCTCTGACCTTCCCCTACCTCTACAGGGCGCAACACCTCCAGTGAATGAGTTCAAGGCGGGCATGAAGCTGGAGGCGCAGGACCCTCGGAATACAACGTCCACCTGCATTGCTACGGTGGTGGGCCTGACTGGATCGCGGCTGCGCCTGCGCCTCGATGGCTCCGATAACAAGAACGACTTCTGGCGCCTGGTGGACTCGTCAGAGATCCAGCCAATCGGTAACTGCGAGAAGAACGCAGGCATGCTGCAGCCGCCATTGGGTGAGGAGGAGAGAGAAACACATTTTCACACACTCCGATACTACATACCCATTATGGATATGATGTGCCCTATTATTTTTTAAATCTTGGATCATTAAATTGTTTGCGATCACACAGTGATACTTACCTTCCTCAGTTAGATTTACACCAGACTGACATATACTGCTGTCTATTAATTAGTGCACACTGTAGCAAAACGTGCAACGGAAAATATTTTTGTATTGAAAACGAGAATTTATTATTGGACAAATTAATGTAAGTCCCTCACTGTTATCGGCCCATTTGCGTCAATTTGTTTTCTTGGCTGTATTCTAGGCTGTATTTGGTTTCCAGGCTGTATCACAACCGGCCGTGATTGGGAGTCCCATAGGGCGGCGCACAATTGGCCCAGCGTTGTCCGGGTTTGGCTGTTGTAGGCCGTCAATGTAAATAAGAATTTGTTCTTAACTGACTTGCCTAGTTAAATAAAGGTTAAAAAAATAAAATAAATACAAGTACATGCACCTGTGTGTAATAGTGTGAGTTGGTGCAATTCTCTAAATGTCCACTAGGTGTCAGCTAATATCAAAAGATGTCTATGGCCCCATCCCATGCACATTAATGAAGGGTCTCGTCTACTGTGTATGGGTGAGAGTTTTTTTGAAAGCGTCTGTACTTCTCCCACAGGCTTCCGTCTGAACGCATCCTCCTGGCCAATGTTCCTTCTAAAAACACTCAACGGAGCCGAAATGGCCCCAGCACGCATCTTTCACAAGGTACCTGTCACAAAGCAGCACACGCTCTCGACATACACCTGTTTATAAAGCATACCTGTACACATATACACACTCCCAGCATATACACCTATGTAGCTACATTTTCCATTGATGGCCATTTGTATTTATTATGGTTGCAGAAAAACTGATTAAAGTTAACGGTAGAACTAACACCACTGGCTTATGGAAGCACTTCTCTAAGCGAGCGGTATATTAAATATTTATATTTATGCTCCCTTTTATTGATCCTAATGATATAGGCCTAGATGTGAACAGCCGAGGTGATAGAGCAACGACACTGGAATAAAAATCCAAATGTGTATGGAGGGTTGGTTTTACAGGTTTACTCGTTCTGGATTCTCAGTACTGCATGTATTCTTGGCTATCATGCTATGGCTGTGTCAGAGTCAATTATAAGTTGTGTATTCATTTATGAGTAGTTTGATGCCTAAGATACGTTTTTATTTAGCGGCCGTTAGAATCTGTTTCTTTTTCCCTCGTTTTTTTTTTGTCTGAATAAAACATGATATAATGAGGACTACATGAAATATGTCTTGCATGTAATGGACATAAAGAACTGGTCTTACGATATATATATATACAGTGGCAAGGAAAAGTATGTGAACCCTTTGGAATTACTTGGATTTCTGCATAAATTTGACATACAATTTGATCTGATCTTCATCTAAATCACAATAGACACACAGTGTGCTTAAACTAATAACACAAATGATTGTATTTTTCTTGTCTATATTGAATACATAATTTAAACATTCACAGTATAGGTTGGGGAAAGTATGTGAGAGATTTTGGTTAGAGTTGCCCTGCCCCATAAAAAAACACTCACAAAATTTGAGTTTGCTATTCACAAGAAGCATTGCCTGATGTGAACCATGCCTCAAACAAAATAAATCTCAGAATTGTTGCCTTGCATAAAGCTGGAAAGGGTTTCAAAAGTATCTCTAAAAGTCAGTCCACAGTAAGACAAGTTGTCTATAAATGGAGAAATTTCAGCACTGTTGCTACTCACCCTACTGTCCTGCAAAGATGACTGTAAGAGCACAGCGCAGAATGCTCAGTGAGGTTAAGAGGAATCCTAGAGTGTCAGCTAAAGACTTACAGAAATCTCTGGAAGATTATATCATCTCTGTTGACGAGTCTAGAATGCGTAAAACACTAAACAAGAATAAAGAATCCACTGCTGTCCAAAAAAAAACACTGCTGTTCAAAAAAAAAAATCTGAAGTTTGCAAAAGAGCACCTGGATGTTCCACAGCGCTACTGGCAAAATATTTTGTGGACAGATTAAACTAAAGTTGTGTTGTTTGGAAGGAACACACAACACTGTGGAGAAAAAAAGGGCACAGCACATCAAAACCTCATCCCAACTTTAAACTATGGTGGCCTTGACAAACTAAGGCCTTGACAGCTTGCAATCATCGACAGAAAAATTAATTCCCAAGTTTTATCAAGACATTTTGCAGGAGAATGTAAGGCTGTCTGTCCACCAATTGAAGCTCAACAGAAGTTTGGTGATGCTACAGCACAACAACCCAAAAGACAGAAGTAAATCAGCAACAGAATGGCTTGAACAGAAGAAAATACGCCTTCTGGAGTGGCCCAGTCAGTCCTGAACTCAACCCGATTTGAGATGCTGTGGCATGACCTCAGGAGAGCGGTTCACACCAGATATCCCAAGAATATTGCTGAATTGAAACAGTTTTGTAAAGAGGAATGGTCCAAAATTCCTCCAGACTGTTGTGCAGGTCTGATCCGCAACTATTGAAAACGTTTGGTTGAGGTTATTGCTGCCAAAGGATGGTCAACCTTTTATTAAATCCAAGAGTTCAAATACTTTTCCATCCTGCACTGTGAATGTTTGCATGGTGTGTTCAATAAAGACATTAACAATTATATTTGTGTTATTAGTTTACGCAGACTGTGTTGGTCTATTGTTGTGACTTAGATGAAGATCAGATCAAATTTTATGACCAATTTATGCAGAAATCCAGGCAATTCTAAAGGGTTCACATACAATTGTATCCAGTGAACTAAGCAGGCTGGGCTGACATGCTTATAGCCTTTGCTAGGACTTTCTAAATTTGAGCATGCATTTATAAGATTGTGCGGTTATTATTTCTATTAATATTATCTATTATTGTTACTATTTTTTTTGGACTGTTTTCCCATGTGTTATTTAGTTAGTTCTCTTAAAAAGCACCCTCATAGATATTTATGTTATCATGGGACTGCCCTCATTTCCCTCTGGCCAAAGGCAATTGGTGGCCAAGTGTTTGCCTTAGGGCACGTCATGAGTCAGGGAGATGGTCTGATGGTCTTAGTGACAACAGATCTAGATATGGGGGAAGGTTTTAGTGGGTGGAATATTAGGACAATTTGGGGTTTACAAAGATGCAGCTACAGTATGCTTAACAGTGCAAATTATTATGGTACAGCTACAGTGGGGCAAAAAAGTATTTAGTCAGCCACCAATTGTGCAAGTTCTCCCACTTAAAAAGATGAGAGAGGCCTGTAATTTTCATCATAGGTACACTTCAACTATGACAGACAAAATGAGGGAAGAAAATCCAGAAAATCACATTGTAGGATTTTTAATGAATTTATTTGCAGATTATGGTTGAAAATAAGTATTTGGTCAATAACAAAAGTTTATCTCAATACTTTGTTATATACCCTTTTTTGGCAATGACAGAGGTCAAATGTTTTCTGTAAGTCTTCACAAGGTTTTCACACACTGTTGCTGGTATTTTGGCCCATTCCTCTATGTAGATCTCCTCTAGAGCAGTGATGTTTTGGGGCTGTTGCTGGGCAACACGGACTTTCAACTCCCTCCAAAGATTTTCTATGGGGTTGAGATCTGGAGACTGGCTAGGCCACTCCAGGACCTTAAAATGCTTCTTACGAAGCCACTCCTTCGTTGCCCGGGCGGTGTGTTTGGGATCATTGTCATGCTGAAAGACCGAGCCACGTTTTTGCTCACCGTTCTTGTGATCATTTTGACCCCACGGGGTGAGATCTTGCGTGGAGCCCCAGATCGAGGGAGATTATCAGTGGTCTTGTATGTGTTCCATTTCCTCTCTCTGCAGGTTATTCACTAGGTCTCCCCGTGTGGTTCTGGGATTTTTGCTCACCGTTCTTGTGATCATTTTGACCCCACAGGGTGAGATCTTGCGTGGAGCCCCCAGTGGTCTTGTATGTCTTCCATTTCCTAATAATTGCTCCCACAGTTGATTTCTTCAAACCAAGCTGCTTACCTATTGCAGATTCAGTCTTCCCAGCCTGGTACAGGTCTACAATTTTGTTTCTGGTGTCCTTTGACAGCTCTTTGGTCTTGGCCATAGTGGAGTTTGGAGCGTGACTGTTTGAGGTTGTGGACAGGTGTCTTTTATACTGATAACAAGTTCAAACAGGTGCCATTAATACAGGTAACGAGTGGAGGACAGAGGAGCCTCTTAAAGAAGAAGTTACAGGTCTGTGAGAGCCAGAAATCTTGCTTGTTTGTAGGTGACCAAATATTTCCACCATCATTTGCAAATAAATTCATTAAAAATCTTACAATGATTTTCTGGAAGAAAAAAAATCTAATTTTGTCTGTCATAGTTGAAGTGTACCTATGATGAAAATTACAGGCCTCTCATCTTTTTAAGTGGGAGAACTTGCAAAATTGGTGGCTGACTAAATACTTTTTTTCCCCACTGTATATTGACACATAATCATCATGGTGCTTTTTAAATGGTAAGTTTACAGACATTGGTTGTGATAAGTATAATTGTATCATTATGGTAAGTGGGGAAATAAGTATAGCCAGTTATAATTGGAATGGCTTAGCTATCCACACTTCTTTGAAAATGTATAAAATAATCTATTGAGATCACAAGCAACGAATGAATCTATTATTATGGTGGGAGATTATAATACGGTTTTAAGTACCTCAATGGATCGTAAAGGAAATCGCACGACAAACTATCCCCCTCAAGCACTTAAGGAGACCACGAAGATCATGGATGCATTAGAACTAGTGGATATATGGAGGTTGAAAACCCCTGACCTAGTGAGATATACATGGAGGAGGCTTCCTGCTGGCATCAAAGTTTTTAAAAAGTGTTGCAATCGGACCACCATCTAATTGGCCTCCTTATAACTCTTACAGAATTTCCGCGTGGACGGGGATATTGGACATTTTGTCAAGCCCTATTGGATCACAATTTGTTCTTAGAGAAGACAAAGGAATTCATACATTTTTTGCACCTCATAGGTACAGGAGTTCCCTTATTGTATGGGACACTTTTAAATATACTTTTAGAGGCCATTCAATACAATACTCATCATTAAAACAAAAGCAGTTTAGGTCAAAGGGAAATAGAGGAAGTAACAGCACATGTAGAAGGTAATGGAAACTGTACTATAGAGGCACAAAATAGGTTAGAGGAAAAACAAAAAGAAATGGAGGTACGTATTCAAGAACGATGTAATGTATTACAAAAATTTATAGCGAATTGGATGGAAAATTGTGAAACATTTACACAATTTTTCTTGAATCTTCAACAAAGAAATGCTACCAAAAATAATTTACAGAAACTCGTTACAAATGGAGTCATCCATGATTCACCAAATTATATTTTGAAAGCGGAAGCAAATATTTTAAGCAAATGTTTTCTTTTCTGTCTCCTCCATTTCCACTGAATGACGTTAACTGTTAGGATTTCTATAATAATAATACAAATTATGTAAAATGTACACATTTTACAGAAAGACCTGTGTGAAGGCCAAGTTACAGAAAAGGAACTTTCTGAGGCAATAAAATATTTTCAGTCAGGAAAAACACCAGGGCTGGATGGTAATTCCAGTAGAGGTACAGTTGAAGTCGGAAGTTTACATACACCTTAGCCAAATACATTTAAACTCAGGTTTTCACAATTCCTGATATTTAATCAGAGTTAAACTTCCCTGTTTTAGGTCATTTTAAGAATGTGAAATGTCAGAATAATAGTAGAGTGAATGGTTTATTTCAGCTTTTATTTCTTTCATCACATTCTCAGTGGGTCAGAAGTTTACATACACTCAATTAGTATTTGGTAGCAATGCCTTTAAATTGATTAACTTGAGTCAAACGTTTCGGGGAGCCTTTCCCATGCTTCCCACAATAAATTGGGTGAATTCATCGGACCAGAGGACATTTCTCCAAAAAGTACAATCTTTGTCCCCATGTGCCGTAGTCTGGCTTTTTTATGGCGGTTTTGGAGCAGTGGCTTTCTTCCTTGCTGAGCGGCTTTTCAGGTTATGTCGATATAGGACTCGTTTTACTGTGGATATAGATACTTTTGTACCTGTTTCCTCCAGCGTCTTCACAAGGTCCTTTGCTGTTATTCTGGGATTGATTTGCAGTTTTCGCACCAAAGTACGTTCTTCTCTGGGATACAGAAGGCGTCTCCTTCCTGAGCGGTACATATACACTGCGTGGTCCCATGGTGTTTATACTTTTGTATGGAGGTGTGGAGGTCTACAATTGTTTTTCTGAGGTCTTGTCTGATTTCTTTTGATTTTCCCATGATGTCAAGCAAAGAGGCACTGAGTTTGAAGGTAGGCCTTGAAATACATCCACAGGTACACCTCCATGACATCATTTTCTGGAATTTTCCAAGCTGTTTAAAGGCACAGTCAACTTAGTGTACATTAACTTTTGACCCACTGGAATTGTGATACAGTGAATTATAAATGAAATAATATGTCTGTAAACAGTTGTTGGGAAAATTACTTGTGTCATGCACAAAGTAGATGTCCTAACCGACTTGCCAAAACTATAGTTTGTTAACAATACATTTGTGGAGTGGTTGAAAAACGAGTTTCAATGACTCCAACCTAACTGTATGTAAACTTCCGACTTCAACTGTGTATATATATGGGGCATACAACAATCTCAGCTCTGTAGATTTTTCTGCGAAGAGACCGAATCAATAGATCATTTATTCTGGTATTGCCCCTATGTAGCTTGTAGCTCTGCTCACAGGTTCGGGAATGGTTGAAAAAATCACAACATGCACTTTAAAATATCCTTACAATTAAATAAAATCAAATCAAATTTTATTTGTCACATACACATGGTTAGCAGATGTTAATGCGAGTGTAGCGAAATGCTTGTGCTTCTAGTTCCGACAATGCAGTAATAACCAACAAGTAATCTAACTAACAATTCCAAAACTACTGTCTTATACACAGTGTAAGGGGATAAAGAATATGTACATAAGGATATATGAATGAGTGATGGTACAGAGCAGCATAGGCAAGATACAGTAGATGGTATCGAGTACAGTATATACATATGAGATGAGTATGTAAACAAAGTGGCATAGTTAAAGTGGCTAGTGATACATGTATTACATAAGGATACAGTCGATGATATAGAGTACAGTATATACGTATGCATATGAGATGAATAATGTAGGGTAAGTAACATTATATAAGGTAGCATTGTTTAAAGTGGCTAGTGATATATTTACATAATTTCCCATCAATTCCCATTATTAAAGTGGCTGGAGTTGAGTCAGTGTCAGTGTGTTGGCAGCAGCCACTCAATGTTAGTGGTGGCTGTTTAACAGTCTGATGGCCTTGAGATAGAAGCTGTTTTTCAGTCTCTCGGTCCCAGCTTTGATGCACCTGTACTGACCTCGCCTTCTGGATGATAGCGAGGTGAACAGGCAGTGGCTCGGGTGGTTGATGTACTTGATGATCTTTATGGCCTTCCTGTAACATCGGGTGGTGTAGGTGTCCTGGAGGGCAGGTAGTTTGCCCCCGGTGATGCGTTGTGCAGACCTCACTACCCTCTGGAGAGCCTTACGGATGAGGGCGGAGCAGTTGCCGTACCAGGCGGTGATACAGCCCGCCAGGATGCTCTCGATTGTGCATCTGTAGAAGTTTGTGAGTGCTTTTGGTGACAAGCCGAATTTCTTCAGCCTTCTGAGGTTGAAGAGGCGCTGCTGCGCCTTCTTCACAATGCTGTCTGTGTGAGTGGACCAATTCAGTTTGTCTGTGATGTGTATGCCGAGGAACTTAAAACTTGCTACCCTCTCCACTACTGTTCCATCGATGTGGATAGGGGGGTGTTCCCTCTGCTGTTTCCTGAAGTCCACAATCATCTCCTTAGTTTTGTTGACGTTGAGTGTGAGGTTATTTTCCTGACACCACACTCCGAGGGCCCTCACCTCCTCCCTGTAGGCCGTCTCGTCGTTGTTGGTAATCAAGCCTACCACTGTAGTGTCGTCCGCAAACTTGATGATTGAGTTGGAGGCGTGCGTGGCCACGCAGTCGTGGGTGAACAGGGAGTACAGGAGAGGGCTGAGCACGCACCCTTGTGGGGCCCCAGTGTTGAGGATCAGCGGGGAGGAGATGTTGTTGCCTACCCTCACCACCTGGGGGTGGCCCGTCAGGAAGTCCAGTACCCAGTTGCACAGGGCGGGGTCGAGACCCAGGGTCTCGAGCTTGATGACGAGCTTGGAGGGTACTATGGTGTTGAATGCCGAGCTGTAGTCAATGAACAGCATTCTCACATAGGTATTCCTCTTGTCCAGATGGGTTAGGGCAGTGTGCAGTGTGTTTGAGATTGCATCGTCTGTGGACCTATTTGGGCGGTAAGCAAATTGGAGTGGGTCTAGGGTGTCAGGTAGGGTGGAGGTGATATGGTCCTTGACTAGTCTCTCAAAGCACTTCATGATGACGGAAGTGAGTGCTACGGGGCGGTAGTCGTTTAGCTCAGTTACCTTAGCTTTCTTGGGAACAGGAACAATGGTGGCCCTCTTGAAGCATGTGGGAACAGCAGACTGGTATAGGGATTGATTGAATATGTCCGTAAACACACCGGCCAGCTGGTCTGCGCATACTCTGAGGGCGCGGCTGGGGATGCCGTCTGGGCCTGCAGCCTTGCGAGGGTTAACACGTTTAAATGTCTTACTCACCTCGACTGCAGTGAAGGAGAGACCGCATGTTTTCGTTGCAGGCCGTGTCAGTGGCACTGTATTGTCCTCAAATCGGGCAAAAAAGTTATTTAGTCTGCCTGGGAGCAAGACATCCTGGTCCGTGACTGGGTTGGATTTCTTCCTGTAGTCCGTGATTGACTGTAGACCCTGCCACATGCCTCTTGTGTCTGAGCCGTTGAATTGAGATTCAGGGGAATAGCTGCACTGTTTGTATAGCTGCACTGTTTGTATTCGGTCATGTTACCAGACACCTTGCCCTGATTAAAAGCAGTGGTTTGCGCTTTCAGTTTCACGCGAATGCTGCCATCAATCCACGGTTTCTGGTTAGGGAATGTTTTAATCGTTGCTATGGGAACGACATCTTCAACGCACGTTCTAATGAACTCGCACACCGAATCAGCGTATTCGTCAATATTGTTATCTGACGCAATACGAAACATATCCCAGTCCACGTGATGGAAGCAGTCTTGGAGTGTGGAGTCAGCTTGGTCGGACCAGCGTTGGACAGACCTCAGCGTGGGAGCCTCTTGTTTTAGTTTCTGTCTGTAGGCAGGGATCAACAAAATGGAGTCGTGGTCAGCTTTTCCGAAAGGGGGGCGGGGCAGGGCCTTATATGCGTCGCGGAAGTTAGAGTAACAATGATCCAAGGTCTTTCCACCCCTGGTTGCGCAATCGATATGCTGATAAAATTTAGGGAGTCTTGTTTTCAGATTAGCCTTGTTAAAATCCCCAGCTACAATGAATGCAGCCTCCGGATAAATGGTTTCCAGTTTGCAAAGAGTTAAATAAAGTTTGTTCAGAGCCATCGATGTGTCTGCTTGGGGGGGGATATACAGTGCCTTGCGAAAGTATTCGGCCCCCTTGAACCCCCTTCAAACATAAAGATATAAAACTGTATTTTTTGTGAAGAATCAACAACAAGTGGGACACAATCATGAAGTGGAACGACATTTATTGGATATTTCAAACTTTTTTAACAAATCAAAAACTGAAAAATTGGGCGTGCAAAATTATTCAGCCCCCTTAAGTTAAATACTTTGTAGCGCCACCTTTTGCTGCGATTACAGCTGTAAGTCGCTTGGGGTATGTCTCTATCAGTTTTGCACATCGAGAGACTGAAATTTGTTCTCATTCATCCTTGCAAAACAGCTCAAGCTCAGTGAGTTTGGATGGAGAGCATTTGTGAACAGCAGTTTTCAGTTCTTTCCACAGATTCTCGATTGGATTCAGGTCTGGACTTTGACTTGGCCATTCTAACACCTGGATATGTTTATTTTTGAACCATTCCATTGTAGATTTTGTTTTATGTTTTGGATCATTGTCTTGTTGGAAGACAAATCTCCGTCCCAGTCTCAGGTCTTTTGCAGACTCCATCAGGTTTTCTTCCAGAATGGTCCTGTATTTGGCTCCATCCATCTTCCCATCAATTTTAACCATCTTCCCTGTCCCTGCTGAAGAAAAGCAGGCCCAATCCATGATGCTGCCACCACCATGTTTGACAGTGGGGATGGTGTGTTCAGCTGTGTTGCTTTTACGCCAAACATAACGTTTTGCATTGTTGCCAAAAAGTTCAATTTTGGTTTCATCTGACCAGAGCACCTTCTTCCACATGTTTGGTGTGTCTCCCAGGTGGCTTGTGGCAAACTTTAAACAACACTTTTTATGGATATCTTTAAGAAATGGCTTTCTTCTTGCCACTCTTCCATAAAGGCCAGATTTGTGCAATATACGACTGATTGTTGTCCTATGGACAGAGTCTCCCACCTCAGCTGTAGATCTCTGCAGTTCATCCAGAGTGATCATGGGCCTCTTGGCTGCATCTCTGATCAGTCTTCTCCTTGTATGAGCTGAAAGTTTAGAGGGACGGCCAGGTCTTGGTAGATTTGGAGTGGTCTGATACTCCTTCCGTTTCAATATTATCGCTTGCACAGTGCTCCTTGGGATGTTTAAAGCTTGGGAAATCTTTTTGTATCCAAATCCGGCTTTAAACTTCTTCACAACAGTATCTCGGACCTGCCTGGTGTGTTCCTTGTTCTTCATGATGCTCTCTGCGCTTTTAACAGACCTCTGAGACTATCACAGTGCAGGTGCATTTATACGGAGACTTGATTACACACAGGTGGATTGTATTTATCATCATTAGTCATTTAGGTCAACATTGGATCATTCAGAGATCCTCACTGGACTTCTGGAGAGAGTTTGCTGCACTGAAAGTAAAGGGGCTGAATAATTTTGCACGCCCAATTTTTCAGTTTTTGATTTGTTAAAAAAGTTTGAAATATCCAATAAATGTCGTTCCACTTCATGATTGTGTCCCACTTGTTGTTGATTCTTCACAAAAAAATACAGTTTTATATCTTTATGTTTGAAGCCTGAAATGTGGCAAAAGGTCGCAAAGTTCAAGGGGGCCGAATACTTTCGCAAGGCACTGTATACGGCTGTGATTATAATCAAAGAGAATTCTCTTGGTAGATAATGCGGTCTACATTTGATTGTGAGGAATTCTAAATCAGGTGAACAGAAGGATTTGAGTTCCTGTATGTTTCTTTCATCACACCATGTCACGTTAGTCATAAGGCATACGCCCCCGCCCCTCTTTTTACCAGAAAGATGTTTTTTCCTGTCTGCGCGATGCGTGGAGAAACCCGTTGGCTGCACCGCCTCGGATAGCATCTCTCCAGTGAGCCATGTTTCCGTGAAGCAAAGAACGTTACAGTCTCTGATGTCCCTCTGGAATGCTACCCTTGCTCGGATTTCATCAACCTTGTTGTCAAGAGACTGGACATTGGCAAGAAGAATGCTAGGGAGTGGTGCACGGTGTGCCCGTCTCCGGAGTCTGACCAGAAGATCGTTTTTTTGGGTCGCTGCATGGGATCCACTCCGTTGTCCTGTTTGTAGGGCAGAACACAGGATCCGCGTCGCGAAAAACATTTTCTTGGTCGTACTGATGGTGAGTTGACGCTGATCTTATATTCAGTAGTTCTTCTCGACTGTATGTAATGAAACCTAAGATGACCTGGGGTACTAATGTAAGAAATAACACATAAAAAAACAAAAAACTGCATAGTTTCCTAGGAACGCGAAGCGAGGCGGCCATCTCTGTCGGCGCCGGAAGTTCATTAGCAGTGTTGGGCGATTTGGAAAGCCATAGTTAGTCAATAAATAATATAATACTTGTAGGAAAGGTTTTCATCTTTAGCTCACCATCTGTGGAGACTATACAATATAGAGAGGTAAAAACATTATGTAAAACAGCTCAATTGAAAAATATAGGGCACACAAACGAGGGTGGTCTATGGTGATAGGTGGGATGGGTCGAGGGTTGGGATTAAAGAGCTCATGTTTGGTAATGTATTATTGTTATGTGACTGCTTTATATAAAAGTACCATGTATGTAAATTGTGTATGCAAAATATATATGTAAAATGTATACTGTATGTAGCAGAAAAGCTGTAAAATATATATATTTTTTTATTTATATATTTCCTCCGAAGAGGGGGGTTGGTCGAGGGGTTAATGATATGCTGGGGTCCAGCAAAATTAAGTCAGTTATACGATATTAAAAGCATTACAATATATTCATAACAGAATTCACAACACACTAAGTGTGTTAGGCCCATACTCCACTACCACATATCTACCACACAAAATCCATGTGTATTTGTGTGTGTATAGTGCGTATGTTATCATGTGTGTATTGTATGCATGTGTCTATGTTTGTGTTGCTTCACAGTCCCTGCTGATCCATAAGGTGTATTTTTATATGTTTTTTTAAATCTGATTCTACTGCTTGCATCAGTTACCTGAAGTGGAATAGAGTTACATGTAGTCATGGCTCTATGTAGTACTATGCACCTCCCATACTCTGTTCTGGAGTTGGGGACTGTGAAGAGACTTCTGGTGGCATGTCTTGTGGGGTATGCATGGGTGTCTGAGCTGTGAGCTAGTTGTTTAAACAGACAGCTCGGTGCTTTCAACATGTCAATACCTCACATATAAATATAAGTAGTGATGAAGTCAATCTCTTCTACTTTGAGCCAGGAGAGATTGACATGGATATTATTAATGTTTGCTCTCTGTGTACATCCAAGGGCCAGCCGTGCTGCCAATTGCAATTTTCCTAAGTCCCTCTTTGTGGCACCTGGCCACATAACTGAACAGTAGCCCAGGTGCGACAAAACTAGGGCCTGTAAGACCTGCCTTGTTGATAGTGCTGTTAAGAAGGTAGAGCAGTGCTTTATTATGGAGAGACTTCTCCTCAGCTAAACTATTGTTGTATCAATATATTTTGACCATGACGGTTTACAATCCAGGGTTACTACAAGCAGTTTAGGCTCTTCAACTTGCTCAATGTCCACATTAAATAATTACAAGATTTAGTTGAGGTTTAGTGTTTAGTGAATGATTTGTCCCAAGTATAATGCTTTTAGTTTTTTAAATATATAGGACTAACTTATTCCTTGCCACCCATTCTGAAACTAACTGCAGCTCTTTAAGTGTTGCAGTCATTTCAGTTGCTAAAATAGCTGACGTGTATAGTGTCGAGTCATCCGCATACATACTGTCTTCACTCAAAGTGGCAGTGGCACTTTCAAAGTGGCAGTGGCATGACGTTAGTAAAGATTGAAAAAAGTAAGGGGCCTAGACAGCTACCCTGGGGAATTCCTGATTCTACCTGGATTATGTTGGAGACGCTTCCATTAAAGAGCACCCTCTGTGTTCTGTTAGAAAGGTAACTTATTATCCACAATATAGCAGGGGGTGTATAACCATAACACATTAGTTTTTCCAGCAGCAGACTATTATCAATAATGTCAAAAGCCACACTGAAGTGTAATAAAAGCCCCCACAATCTTTTTATCATACATTTCTCTCAGCTAATCATCAGTTATTTGTATAAGAGCTGTGCTTGTTGAATGTCCTTCCCTATAAGCGTGCTGAAAGTCTGCTATCTATTTGTTTACTGTAAAATTGCATTGTATCTGGTCAAACCAGTTTTTTTCCTGTAACTTTTCTAAGTGTTGGTAACAGGCTGATTGGTCAGCTATTTGAGCCAGTAAGGGAGCTTTACTTTTCTTAGGTAGCGGAATGGCTTTTGCTTCCCTCCAGGCCTGAGGGCACACACTTTCTAGTAGACTTAAATTGAAGATATGGCAAATAGGAGTGGCAATATCGACCTCTATTATCGTCAGTAATCCATCCAAGTTGTCAGATCTCGGTGGCTTGTCATTGTTGATAGACAACAATAATTTGTTTACCTCTTCCACACTCACCATTGGGATCACAACATCATACGTGATCATATACATTTTCCAACTAAATGAAGCTTCCAAACTATTTCACATTTCATCTGGATAATTCCACATTTATCTGCTCGCTTGTCACTGACCTCTCCCATCCCTGCCAACTCCCTTTCCCTCGTATCCCAGCAGGAGCCCCCAGCCCCAGAGCAGAACTCCTTCCAGGTGGGCATGAAGCTGGAGGCGGTGGACCGCAAGAACCCCCACTTCATCTGTCCGGCCACGGTGGGGGCGCTGCGTGGCGTGGAGGTGCTGGTCACCTTCGACGGCTGGCGGGGTGCCTTCGACTACTACTGCCGCTACGACTCCCGGGACATCTTCCCCGTGGGCTGGTGCTCTCTCACCGGGGACAACCTGCAGCCGCCAGGCACCAAAGGTCTGTGCGTGCATGTATGGTATGGTATGTGTGTTTGTTTGTTTGTGTCACCCTGTAGACTTGTCAGCTATTTATATTGTGGTCATTGATTTGGTCTAATACCTGTGATATTGACTTTAACATTATTGATTCATGTAAAATCACAGAAATTACAGAAACTGAAATAATTCGAATCTGAAGTTAAAGGCTCTGAAATGTCCTCTGAATGAGATGAGTGGTTTATTAGGTCAATAGAATGCATCTTTGAAATTCCTTCTCCTGTGTTGGAGGAAGACATAATGTGAGTGAATGAGTGAGGAAGAACAGAAGAGAGAGAAAGAGAATGGGCCACCTTTTGTAAGAGTGTGTTTTATGAGACCTTGGCACAGGACTGTGAAGGGGGGGGGGGGGGGGGGGGTCAGGCAAAGCTATGTGTGTGTATGCCCCACTATGTGGGCCTCATGCTGGCACTGAAAGGGGCCAAGGCAAAGGGGGCATCCAGGATAACCAGAGACTGAGAGAAAGTAGGAGGAAAACCGATAGGGAAAAGGTTCTGTCTGTGAAAGGCGTGCTGTTTACATTGTCTTGTCAGCAGAAGGGAGGAGAGTGAAGGAGGCCAGGAAAGGAGAGTAGAGGAGTAAGAGGTAGATAACAGTAGAGGGTGAAAGAGAGGACAGCAGCACAGCAGATTGAGGCAGGGTTTTACACTGCTGAAGGGTAAGTTGAAATGAAAATGGGCAATCTAAAATTTTAGAGGCCCACCTGTTGGCCACAGTGACAAAGTGTGCTGTTTTAAAGCTAATTTCCTGCAATTCTAAACATTTTGCCATGGCTTATGCTATCTTGAGGGACTCTAACATGTAATCGAACCCACAAATGCTGATCCTCCAGATACCGAACTAGTCTAAAGAAGGCCGGTTTTATTTCTTCTTTAATCAGAACAACAGTTTTCATCTGTGCTAACAAAATTGCTAAAGGGTTTTCTAATGATCAATTAGCCTTTTAAAATGATAGACTTGGATTAACTAACACAGGAGTGATGGTTGCTGATAATGGGCCTCTGTACGCCTATGTAGATATTCCATAAAGAATCTACTGTTTCCAGCTACAATAGTCATTTACAACATTAACAATGTCTACACTGTATTTCTGATCAATTTGATGTTATTTTAATGGACAAAAAATGTGCTTTTCTTTCATAAACAAGGACATTTCTAAGTGACCCCAAACTTTTGAACGGTAGTGTACATTTGCTAACATTTCTAAAAGCCTGTTTTCGCTTAGTCATTATGGGGTATTGTGTGTAGATTTCTGCGAATTTTTATTGAATCCATTTTAGAATAAGGCTGTAACATAACAATGTGGAAAAAGTCAAGGGGTCTGAATACATTCCGAATGCACTGCAGTTAATATCTAGTTTCAGTTGTTTAATAAATTTACACTGAAAACGTTTTTCAATCCCGAAAATGATATGAGCAATATAGAGTACCAGTCAAAAGTTTGGACGCACCTACCCATTCAAGGGTTTTTCTTTATTTTTTACTATTTTCTACATTGTAGAATAATAGTGAAGACATCGACACTATGAAATAACACATATGGAATCATGTAGTAACCAAAAAAGTGTTAAACAAATCAAAATATGTTTTATATTTTAGATTCTTCAAAGTAGCCACCCTTTGCCTTGATGACAGCTTTGCATACTCTGGGCATTATCTCAACCAGCTTCACCTGGAATGCTTTTCCAACAGTCTTGAAGCAGTTCCCACATATGCTGAGCACTTCTTGGCTGCTTTTCCTTCACTCTGTGGTCCAACTCATCCCAAACCATCTCAATTTGGTTGAGGTCAGGTGATTATGGAGGTCAAGTGATTATGGAGGCCAGGTCATCTGATGCAGCACTCCATCACTCTCCTTCTTAGTAAAATAGCCCTTACACAGCCTGGAAGTCCTATTGTCCTGTTGAAAAGCAAATCACGGTCCCACTAAGCACAAAACAGATGGGATGGCGTATTGCTGCAGAATGTTGTGGTAGCCATGCTGGTTAAGTGTGCCTTGAATTCTAAATAAATCACAGACAGTGTCACAGCACCATCACACCACCTCCTCAATGCTTCACGGTGGGAACTACACATGCGGAGATCATCCGTTCACCATGGCGGTTGGAACCAAAAATATCAAATTTGCTCGTGTTTTTTTGGCCCAAGCAAGTCTCGTCTTCTTATTGGTGTCCTTTAGTAGTGTTTTTTTTGCAGCAGCAGTTCGACCATGAAGGCCTGATTCACGCCGTCTCGTCTGAACAGATGTTGAGATGTGTCTGTTACTTGAACTCTGTGATACATTTATTTGGGCTGCAATTTCTGAGGCTGGTAAATATAATGAACTTATCCCCTGCCATCTGAGGAGAAGAAAAATAAAGTATGTTGAGGGGTGTCTGGCTGCACTGAGCTCCTTCACAATGTTGAGTCCATGGCAGGTGTGGTGATAGTGAGCTCTTTAGTGTTTAGGAGGTAAAATAGCTATGTTTGACATTGTGTATCTTTATGTATGGTTAGTGTGGTTGTGTGTGTGTTATGAGTGTGTGTGTTTGTAAGTACGTATTTTGTTTTTTAACACTTTCTCTCTTGCTGCTTTATGTAAAGTGTCTATCATAAGTATTCACCCTCCTTGTATTGATTCACATTAAAGTGGGATTAAAATGGTTTTAATTGTCATTATTTGTCAACAAAATACTCTGTCAAAGTTGAAGAAAAATTCCCCAAAATGTATGAAACATAAAACACTAATGTATCTTGATTAGGGGGTATTCACTGCATTGCAGTTGCCATACTAGGCGTACAGCCCGACAGAATGCTCTCAATGGTGTATCTGATTGACCAAAGTTATTATTTTTGTTTGTTATTAAATTGAGTATATTATGGATTATAAAGGGAAAGCCAGCCATGTCACGGACACCGATGCCTTGCTCCTAGACAAGCTAAACACCTTCCCGTTAAGCGTGTTAACATGTGCAGACCAGTGCATGTGTGGACAAGAGGAATACCTATGTAAGAAGGTTGTTCATCAACTACAGCTCAGCCTTCAACACCATAGTGCCCTCCAAGTTCATCACTAAGCTCCGCTACACTGATCCTCAACACAGGTGCCCTACAAGGGTGCGTGCTTAGTCCCCACCGATACTCCCTATTCACCTATGACTGAGTGGCCACGCATGTCTCCAACTCAATCATCAAGTTTGAAGACGACACAGCAATGGTAGGCCTGATTACCAACAATGATGAGACAGCCTACAGTGAGGAGGTGAGGACATTGGCGGAGTGGTGCCTGGAAAATAACCTCCATCCACATCGACGGTGTGAAAACCTTCAAGTTCCTTGGTGTACACATCACTGACAACCTGAAATGGTCCATCCAAACAGACAGTGTGTTGAAGAAGGTGCAACAGCACATCTTCAACCTCAGGAGACTGAAGAGATTTGGCCTGGCCCCTCAAACCCTTACAAACTTCTACAGATGCACCACTGAGAGCATCCTGTCGGTCTGTACCACCGCCTGGTACAGCAATTGCACTGTCTACAACTGCATGGCTCTCCAGAGGGTGGTGCGGTCAGTCCAAGGCATCACTGGGGACACACTGACATCTACAGCACCTGGTGTCACAGGAAGGCCAAGAAGATCATTAAAGACCTAAGCTACGGCCAGTTCACCCTGCTACCATCTAGAAGGCGGAGACCGTACAGGTGCATCAAAGCTGGGACCGAGAGACTGAAAAACAGCTTCTATCTCCATGCCCTCAGACTATTAAATAGTCAACACTAGCCGGCCTCCACCCATTACCCTGCCCTGAACTTAGTCACTGTTACTAGCTGGCTACCACCCGGTACTCTAGCCTTCACCTTAGAGACTGCTGTCCTATGTATATAGTTATGAAACACTGGTCCCTTTTTTGAATAATGTTTACATACTGTTTTACCAACTTCATAAGTACACTCAGTGGACAGTTCATTAGGTACACCACCCTGTTCATGAAAATGTTTCGCTCCTACAGACAGTGAGTCACGTGGCCATATACTGTAAACCAGACATGCATTGAGGCATTCAGTTACTGTTTGACTGAACATTAGTATGTTCAAAACGAGTGACCTACGCAACTTTGAGCGTAGTATGATTGTCGGTGCCAGGCGCACAGGTTCCAGTATCTCGGAAACGTCTGGTCTCCTGGGCTTTTCACGCACGACAGGGCAGGGTTTCCCAAACTCTGTGCTCGGGACCCCAAACGGTTTTGTTTTTCCCTAGCACTACACAGCTGACTCAAATATTCAACTAATCATCAAAATTGGATCATTTTAATCAGCTGTGTAGTGTTAAGCAAAAACCAAAACATGAACCTATGGGGTCCCGTGGACCGAGTTTGAGAAACGCTTGTTTAGGGTTTACGGAGAATGGTGCAACAAACAAAAAGCATCCAGTCAGCGGCAGTTCTGTGGGCAAAATAACTGCTCATTGATGAGAGGTCGTATGAAAATGGCAAAAATCATGCAGGCTAACAGTCTACAGTGAGGAGGTGAGGACATTGGCGGAGTGGTGCCTGGAAAATAACCTCCATCCACATCGACGGTGTGAAAACCTTCAAGTTCCTTGGTGTACACATCACTGACAACGTGCCCACTGACAACCTGAAATGGCAAATAACAGCGCAGTACAACAGTGGTGTGCGTAATGGCATCTCAGAATGCACAACTCGTCGGTCCTTGTCACAGATAGGCTATTGCAGCAGACAACCACACCGGGTTCCACTCATATCAGCTAAAAACAAAAAGAAGCGGCTCCAGTGGGCACGTGATCACAAATTTAAATAAGAGCTGCTGGCATGGATTCCCGCCCGAAGGACACACCACCGGGGACATCATATTCACAAAGCTGTAAGAATTGTTTACGCAGCATGCCTGCCATTCGAAAAAGTAAATATTGTGGTTACCGACTGGGCTCCTTTTATGGTGGGCAGACACATCCTGATCAGCAGGTTGAAGGAATCGCCCCCCAAACATCAGTGCTGTGTGCCAGACTAAACGGTGAGCTAAAATATGTAATGGATAAAGTAATGTGCATAATCAACTTTGTCAGGGACACATCGAATCAAATTGTGTTGGTCAGCAGATGTTAATGCGAGTGTAGCGAAATACTTGTGCTTCTAGTTCCGACAGTGCAGTAATATCTAACAAGTAACCTAACAATTCCACAACTACCTAATACACACAAATCTAAGTAAAGGGATGGAATAAGAACATATAAATATATGGATGAGCGATGAACGAGTGGCATAGGCAAGATGCAATAGATGGTATAAAATACAGTATATACATATGACATGAGTAATGTAAGATATGTAAACATCATTATTAAAGTGGCATTATTAAAGGGACTAGTGATCCATTTATTAGTGGCCAATGATTTTGAGACTTTCTGGATGGTAGCGGGGTGAACAGGCAGTGGTTCAGGTGGTTATTGTCCTTGATGATCTTTTTGGCCTTCCTGTGACATCGTGTGCTGTAGGTGTCTTGGAGGGCAGGTAGTTTTCCCCCGGTGATATGTTGTGCAGACCACACCACCCTCTGGAGAGCCTTGCGGTTGTGGGCGGTGCAATTGCAGTTGCCCTTCCAGGCGGTGACACAGCCCGACAATGCTCTCAATTATGCATCTGTAAAAGTTTGTGAGGGTTTTAGGTGACAAGCCAACTTTCATTAGCCTCCTGAGGTTGAAGAGGCGCTGTTGTGCCTTCTTCATCACATTGTCTGTGTGGGTGGACCATTTCAGTTTGTCTGTGATGTGTACGCCAAAGAACTTCAAACTTTCCACCTTTTCCACTGCGGGCCCGTCGATGTGGATAGGGGGATGCTCCCTCTGCTGTTTCCTGAAGTCCACAATCATCTCCTTTGTTTTGTTGACGTTGAGTGAGTGGTTGTTTTCCTGACACCACATTCCGAGTGCCCTCACCTCCTCCCTGTAGGCTGTCTCGCCGTTGTTCCTAATCAAGCCCACTACTGTTGTGTCGTCTGCAAACTTGATGATTGAGTTGGAGGCGTGCATCGCCACACAGTTGTGGGTGAACAGTGAGTACAGGAGGGGGCTGAGCACGCACCCTTGTGGGGCCCCGGTGCTGAGGATCAGCAAAGTGAAGAGGTTGTTTTCTACCTTCAACACCTGGGGTTGCCCGTCAGGAAGTCCAGGATCCAATTGCACAGGGCGGGGTTGAGTCCCAGGGCCTCAAGCATAACGATGAGCTTGGAGGGTACTATGGTATGAGCTGTAGTCAATGAACAGCATTCTTACATAGGTACTCCTCTTGGTACTCCTATCCTGATGGGATAGGGCAGTGTGATGGCGATTGCATTGTCTGGATCTAATGAGGCGGTATGCAAATTGAAGTCTAGGGTGTCAGGTAGGGTGGAGGTGATATGATCGTTGACTCGTCTCTCAAAGCACTTCATGATGACAGTAATTCAGTTACCTTTGCCTTCTTGGTTACAGGAACAATGGTGGCCATCTTGAAGCATGTGGGGACAGCAGACTGTCCGTAAACACACCAGCCAGCTGGTCTGTGCATGCTCTGAGGACGCGGTTAGGGATGCCGTCTGGACTGGCAGCCTTGCGAGGGTTAACACGTTTAAATGTCTTACTTCACGTCGGCCACGGAGAAGGAGAGGAGGGGCCCGCAGTCCTTGCTAGTGGGCCGTGTCGGTGGTACTGTATTATCCTCAAAGCAAGGTGTTTTGTTTGTCTGGAAGTATGCACACAACACAGTCTTTTCTCGCAAGCTTGTGACAGAATCGCTGGCTGAGTAAAGGAAAAGAGCTAGAGCGGTTCTTTGAGCTGCATGACCAGGTTGTCGATTTTCTCAGAAAAAGCTAAATACAGTGGGGCAAAAAAGTATTTAGTCAGCCACCAATTGTGCAAGTTCTCCCACTTAAAAATATGAGAGAGGCCTGTAATTTTCATCATAGGTACACTTCAACTATGACAGACAAAATGAGGGAAAGAAATCCAGAAATCCACATTGTAGGATTTTTAATGAATCTATTTGCAAATTATGGTGGAAAATAAGTATTTGGTCATCTACAAACAAGCTAGATTTCTGGCTCTCACAGACCTGTAACTTCTTCTTTAAGAGGCTCTTCTGTCCTCCACTCATTACCTGTATTAAATGGCACCTGTTTGAACTTGTTATCAGTAAAAAAGACACCTGTCCACAACCTCAAACAGTCACACTCCAAACTCCACTATGGCCAAGACCAAAGAGCTGTCAAAGGACACCAGAAACAAAATTGTAGACCTGCACCAGGCTGGGAAGACTGAATCTGCAGCTTGGTTTGAAGAAATCAACTGTGGGAGCAATTATTAGGAAATGGAACACATACAAGACCACTGATAATCTCCCTCGATCTGGGGCTCCACGCAAGATCTCACCCCGTGGGGTCAAAATGATCACAAGAGCGGTGAGCAAAAATCCCAGAACCACACGGGGGGGCCTAGTGAATGAACTGCAGAGAGCTGGGATCAAAGTAACAAAGCCTACCATCAGTAACACACTACGCCGCCAGGGACTCAAATCCTGCAGTGCCAGTACATGTCCAGGCCCGTCTGAAGTTTGCTTAGAGAGCATTTGGATGATCCAGAAGAAGATTGGGAGAATATCATATGGTCAGATGAAACCAAAATATAACTTTTTGGTAAAAACTCAACTCGTCGTGTTTGGAGGACAAAGAATGCTGAGTTGCATCCAATGAACACCATACCTACTGTGAAGCACGGGGGTGGAAACATCATTGTTCTTTTCTCAAGAATGTTCAAATGTAACTTTTGCCTTATTTAGGTGGGGTAACTTCCTTATTTTTGCATCGGGGGTCTGATGGGGTGTGTAGGGTAAGGTGGAGGTGGAGGTGATATTATCCTTTACTAGCCTCTCAAAGCATTTCATGATGATGTAAGTGCTACTGGGCGATAGTCATTTAGTTCGGTTACCTTCACTTTCTTGGGTACAGGAACAGTGGTGGACATCTTGAAGCAAGTGTGGTCAACAGACTGGGATAGGGAGAGATTTAATATGTCTGTAAACACTCCAGCCAGCTGGTCTGTACATGTTCTGGATGTATTGATACACCATCCAAAGCCTAATTAATAACTTCACCATGCTCAAAGGGATATTCAGACTTTGCTTTGTGAAAAATTGGTCCCCAGTCTTTTGGTTGAATCTGTGCTTAGAATTCACTACTCAACGGCGGGACCTTAAAGAAAATTGAGTGTGTGAGGTACTTTCACTATATATACAAAAGTATGTGGACACCCCTTCAAATTAGCGGATTCGGCTATTTCTGCCACACCCGTTGCTGTCAGATTTGTAGTATCGAGCACACCGCCATGCAATCTCCATACACAAACATTGGCAGTAGAATGGCCTTACTGAAGAGCTCAGTGACTTTCAACATGGCACCGGCATAGGATGCCACCTTTCCAACAAGTCAGTTCGTCAAATTTCTACCCTGCTAGAGCTGCCCCGGCCCCGGTCTAGGAGGAACAACGGCTTAGCTGCGAAGTGGTAGGCCACACAAGCTCACAGAACGGGGCCGCCGAGTGCATAGCACTTAAAAACCGTCTGTCCTCGGTGGCAACACTCACTACCGAGTTCCAAAAGTGCCTCTGTTCGTTGGGAGCTTCATGAAATGGGTTTCCACGGCAGAGCAGCCGTACACAAGCCTAAGATCACCATGCACAATGCCAAGTGTCCTGCTGGAGAGGTGTAAAGCTCGCCGCCATTGAACTCTGGAGCAGTGGAAACGGATTCTCTGGAGTAATGAATCACGCTTCACCATCTGGCAGTCCGAAGGATGAATCTGGGTTTGGCGGATGCCAGGAGAACGCTACCTGCCTCAATTTATAGTGCCAACTGTAAAGTTTGGTGGAGGAGAAATAATGGTCTGGGGCTGTTTTTCATGGTTCGGGCTAGACCCCTTAGTTTCAGTGAAGGGAAATCTTAACGCTACAGCATACAGCATTCTGGACAATTATGTGCTTCCAACTTTGTGGCAACAGTTTGGGGAATACCCTTTACTGTTTCAGCATGACAATGCCCCCATGCACAAAGCGAGGTCCATACAGGAATGGTTTGTCGATCGGTGTGGAAGAGCTTGACTGGCCTGCAAAGAGCTCTGACCTCAACCCCATCGAACACCTTTGGGTTGAATTGGAGCGCCGAATCGCCCAACATCAGTGCTCGACCTCACTAATGCTCTTGTGGCTTAATGGAAGCAAGTCCCCGCAGCAATATTCCAACATCTCGTGGAAAGTCTTTGGAAGAAAAGTGGAGGCTGTTATAGCAGCAAAGGGGGGACCAACTCCATATTAATGCCAATGATTTTCGAATGAGATGTTTGACGAGTAGGTGTCCATGTCCTTTTGGTTATGTAGTGTAGAAGGTGTAGTCATTCCAAAATTATGTTACCCCTTATTATTGCACACAGACTTAGTCCGTGCAATTTATTATGTCATTTGTTAAGCTCATTTTTACTCCTGAACTTATTTAGGCTTGCCATAACAAATTAATGCCTATATAACCAAGATGTTTTTGTTTTTAATTTTTTATTAATTTGTAAACATTTATAGAATTTTCTTTTCACTTTGACATTGAGGAGTATTTTGTGTAGTTTGTGACAAAATAAATCACAATTCAATCCATTTTAATCCCACTTTGTAACGCAACAAAATGTGAAGAAAATCCAAGTGGGGGTGAATACTTATGCTAGGCACTGTATCTGATACTGACGTGTCCATGAGTATAATTATAACCTGCAGACTTTTTCGGTGCGTGCCATTATGGGTTTGTGTATTTTACAAACCTGGGTTCAAATACCATTTCAAATGTCTCAATTACTTTCACAATTGCACAGAGATGTACCTCTGGTCTCTTGGCAGCTCCCACCAGCCCAGTCCAAGCTCTTCTCTGTCCTTGCACCACAATGGTGGAACCACCTTCCCCCTGAAGCTAGAACAGCATTGTATTTTCTTCCGTAAAACATGTGAAACCCTACCTCTTCAAAGAGTATCTGCTAAATGACTAAGATGTAAGTGAATTAAGTATTCTAATATATTATATTTGAAAAGACAAGTTGAATATTTTAATGTTATTTGGAAATACTCTCAGAAAGTATTTGAAAATACACTGACTCATATACACTCCCATGCGTTTAACCCAGGTATTTTAAAATAGTGTTTGAAATAAGTATTTGGAAATACTATAAATTACAATTTGGTAGAGTATTTATTTATTTTTACAAATAACCATTCAAATACTCAAAAGTACTTGTTTTAAGGTGTGTATTTGAAAATACTCAAATACACAGAAAAAAGTATGTTAAATACCTGGTATATTGCCCCACAGGCCAAGTCATGTGTTAGTGCGAGTGTCCGCATTCGTGTGTGACTTTGCATGCAATATTTTCATCGTCATTGCTTCGTACACTTTAGGCAGAGCGTGATTTAGACTTGGCCTGGCCCCTAAGAATGAAAGGGTGTGTACTACAGGGTGTGACGTTTAAAGATAAATGTTAACACCATATCTGACAGCTATCGGCAGTTTGCGTCTTTATTGCTACTACTCTTATTTCCCAGGCAGTTGTCAGCATGTTCTACTTGATGGGCCTCGGTAGGCTACTAGTTTGCTTTTTCCTCTGGTGAGAATTGCACAGAGATTACAACGAGCGAGAGTAATTGTCTGCAGTTTATGGGGAATTTGGTCTTGTCCGGTCCCCATTGGCGAGGCCTTGCAAGTGTATCAAAACTCAAGAGAGGAAGGAAGTGTGCAGAGAGGACGAGTCACACGGGTAACTTAGTGCAGAGGAACTCTACTGTCTACTTTCACTGTCTTTGTCTGTCTGTCTGGGCTTGATTGGTTTGTATCAGAACCACTTCACAAAGCTCAGGAGCCTCTCTGTTGTGCAGGGTCTGTATTGGTTTGTCTCACACTTTATTGTGTGTGTGTGTGTGCCTGAAGTGAGTTGTTTGCTTTGTATCACTCATTTCAAGTTTTGCCATTGATATCTATCTCAGTGAAGAACTCTCTCAATTCCATTCAAAGGGCTTTATTGGCATGGGAAACATACTGTATGTTTACATTGCCAAAGCAAGTGAATAGATAATAAACCAAAGTAAAATAAACAATCGGGACAGAACAGTAAATATTAAACACACAAAGTTTCAAAGGAGTAGAGACATTTAACATTTTATTTTATGGCTATGTACAGAGTTGTAACAATGTTCAAAATGGAAAATAAATCAACAGAAATATGGATTATATTTACATTGGTGTTTGTGTTTTACTGGTTGCCCGTTTTCTTGTGGCAACAGGTTACACATCTTGCTGCTGTGATGGCACACTGTGGTATTTTACCTAATAGATATGGGAGTTTATTAAAAAAAAAAAAATTATACAAATGTGATTTGTTTTTCGTATTCTTCATGGGTCTGTGTAATCTGAGAGATATATGTGTCTCTAATATGGTCATACATTTGGCAGGAGGTTAAGAAGTGCAGCTCGGTTTCCACCTCATTTTGTGGGCAGGGTGAACATAGCCTGTCTTCTCTTGAGAGCCAGGTCTGCCTACGGTGGCCTCTCAATAGCAAGGCTATGCTCACTGAGTTTGTACATAGTCAAAGCTTTCCTTAATTTTGGGTCAGTCTCACTGATCAGGTATTCTGGGCCAAATAGCATTGCAGTTTGCTCAGGTTTTTTGGTAAATTCTTTCCAAGGTGTCAAGTAATTATCTTTTTGTTTTCTCATGATTTGGTTAGGTCTAACTGTGTTGCTGTCCAGGCTCTGTGTGTGAACATAGCCCCAGGACCAGCTTGCTGAGGGGACTCTTCTCTAGGTTAATCTCTCTATAGGTGATGGTTTTGTTATGGAAGGTTTGAAAATTGTGACTGGGGGTATTGATTCACCATCCAAAGTGTAATTAATAACTTCACCATGCTCAAAGGAATATTGAATGTCTTTTTTAAATTTTATTTTTACCCATCTACCAATAGGTGTCCTTTGCGAGGCATTCATTGGAAAATGGTGGTCTTTATAGTTGAATCTGTGTTTTGAAATTCACTTCTCAACTGAGGTACCTTACAATTATCTGTATGTGTGGGGCACAGAGATTATATAGTCATTTAAAATCATGTTAAACACTATTATGGCACACATGCAACTTATGTGACTTGTTAAGGAAAAGTTTATTCCTGAACTGATTTAGGCTTGCCATAACAAAGGGGTTGAATACTTATTGACTCAAGACATTTCAGCTTTTCATTTTTTTATTAATTAGTACACATTTTGAAAAACATAATTCCACGTTGACATTATGGGCATGTAGGCCAGTGACAGAAAATCTAAATGTAATCCATTTTAAATTCAGGCTGTAACACAACAGCGTTTGGAAAATGTCAAGGGGGTGTGAATACTTTCTGAAGGCACTGTATAACTGATTCAAGATTTTTAGCCAGATTCTAATTGGTATGTTGAATTTTGTGTCTTTTTGATGGCGTAGAAGGCCCTTCTTGCCTCTCAGATCGTTCACAGCTTTATGGAAGTTACCTGTGGTGCTGATGTTTAAGCCAAGACAGGAATAGTTTGTTGTGTGCTCTAGGGCAACGGTGTCTAGATGGAGTTTGTATTTGTGGTTTTCTCTGTCTGTCTCTCATCCTTCTCTATGAAGGATAGAGTGTAACACAAGTGTATAACACAAGTTGCCTCTTTGTTCCGCAGCTGAAAGCAAACTGGGTCACCATGGCCTTCCTTAACACAAAAGCTGTGTTGTTAGAGGCATTATTGCCTATCACTGGCTGTTTATGTCATTGAGTCTGTCATGATTTTGATTAAGTCGCTGCTCTTTCCTGGTTGGTTATGTGTTACTTTGATGCTACTTCCTGAATCTGACATTCATTGTTTCCTGTCCGGCTGCATTTTAATGGATGAAGGAAATAATGAATGACACAACTTCAATGAATCTATTTTTTGTATTTTACCTTTATTTAACAAGGCAAGTCAGTTAAGAACAAATTCTTATTTTCAATGACGGCCTAGGAACAGTGGGTTAACTGCCTGCTCAGGGACAGAACAACAGATTTGTACCTTGTCAGCTCAGGGATTTGAACTTGCAACCTTCCAGTTACTAGTCCAACACTCTAACCACTAGGCTACCCTGCCGCCCCCGAGCTCTGATCTCTAGACTAGAAGATAAATTGCATTTGTTTGATTCCTTAACATCCTGTTTGAACTTTTTTTTTTTTTTACACTCCCCCTATCGCTCTTTCTCTCTCTGGGGACAGCAGTGCTACCCAAGACCCTCGGTTGCCTTTCCGACGGTAGTGAGGGAACAGCTATGCACCCCATGCCAGGACAGCCGCCTGGCCAACGGGGACGCAAGCCAGGCCGCAGGAAAGCCAAGCTGACAGGGCTCTGGGGCCAGAAGGGGGCCGGAGTAGGAACACAAGCCCCCCTGCCCAGAAATGGACTGGAGCATATCAAGGTCCCCAAGAAGAGAGGCCCCAAACCGGGGAGTAAGGTAAAGACCAAGGACCCGGGGTTGGGAAGTGTGGGTGGGGTAGGGTTGGATGTTTCATCCTGTGTCGCAGCACCCAAACAGTCTTTTATAATAACAACCTTGTTGGTCAAAAGTTGAACTAAAGTCAAGAATTCACTTATATTCTAATTCCACTGCTACTGAGAAAAGTCATGTTTGCCCTCCCATTGACATCTAGAGTGATTGACCTAACCCTAACATTGTCCTCTCACTCCTCCTCTGTGTTTAGTTGGGCTGGGCGAAGAGAGCAGGCTGGCTGGAGGGTGCCATGGCAAGCCCAGTGCGACCCATGTCCCGGCCCAGAGGGAGGCTGCCAGCCAACTGGGCCCAGAGGATGGCCCTGCAGGAGGGTCAAGTGGAGTCTATCAAGATCCCCAAAAAGAGAGGGCCCAAGCCCGGCAGCAAGGTAACCACACAAACACACAATTATATATTTTTTTAGGTACAATGTGACTAATCCAGCACCTGGGAAAAGTATTTTTTTATTTTTATGGATGAGCGCATACCACCCCACTAAACTTTGTGTATATGTGTGTGTGTGTGTCTGTGTGAACAGAGAAAACCGCGGGTGGTGCCCAACCCCGTGCCCGTTTCCCCCAACAGCAGTATGCCAGAGCCAGACACCAGCACGGTGCCCCTGGACAACGCCATCATCCCCAGTGCCGCCTTGCATGCTGCAACAGGTACACGCACACAAAGTAGTACTTCATCACTACAATTAACACTCATATTGATTTCTGTGGAGCCCAGTGCAACCTGTATTATGAATAATTGTATGCCCTCGGACATCCTTGCGAGTCAATCATCGATGAAAATGTGATACTGTTAAATATGTTTGGAGCATTAAGTCAAATCTGCCTTTTTCAGCCAAAGTGGTAAACACGCTGAATGTTAGATGCCTCTGTGTTTGTGTGCGTGACTGCCTGCATCTACCTACGTGTCCCCACAGTGTGTGTATACCTGAACAAGTATGGGAAGGTGGGACCCCACTTGGACGGGCGGCGGGTGCAGCAGCTGCCCGACCACTTTGGTCCAGGCCGGGCTTCCTCGGTGCTACAGCAGTGTGTCCAGGCCTGTGTGGACTGTGCCCACAACCAGAGCTCTGTCTTCTCCTGCCTCAAGCCAGGTCACGGAGGAGAGGTCATATCAGGTAAGGACTGGTACCTGCTTTCTGTATGGGCTATGCTCTCTATAAGCTTTATTATAAGTTTAGTTATAGAGATAATCAAAGAGTCTTTGCATTTCCTTAAAAAATATGATTTTTCCTTCATTTATTTCAAGCCCCCCTGTGCACTACATCAGGACCAGTTGTTAAAACAGACTGGTAGATCTTTTTTTCCTGAAATTGATCAAACCAAATCTCTATATCTCCTATTCACTTGGCATTGCTGCTAAATGTGAGGAATTGGCTGTCTGTGCCGAACCCTTGCCCTCTGTGTCTGTCCCTTGCAGCCCACTTTGACCAGCAGCACCATACCCTCACCCTGCCCACGGTCAACAGCGTCACGTACGTCCTGCGCTTCCTGGAGAAACTCTGTCACAACCTCTACTGTGACCCTCTGTTTGGCTGCCAGCCCGTTCCCCGAGGGGGCCTGCATTACGACAGCCACGCCCACCCAGGTCAGCACACACACTGTACTGGGGCATAACCTTGACTTTACTGTTGGTTCAGGACAGAAAAGGGTTGTCTGTTTCTTTTTGGCCTTTTCACCATTGTAACAGTGTCGATTTGAGTCAAGTATGTAGGTATTTACTTTTCACTCCTCACTAGTTTTCTTTTCTGTTACGACTCTCTCCAGAAAGGAGAAGTTTTAGGGAGGGCCTCACGACGGGTCCAGGAAGAGACCCCAAGCGGTTCCTTCAAGACTCCTACTACAGCCCCCTCCCCCACAAGCTGGCCAAAAACCTTTGCCTTTCCTCGGAAGGTACAGCTCCTTAGGAAATCCTTAACGCTTCATTTAAAATGAAAATAGAAACATGCACCTCTAATGGGACAAACAAATGGAAAACATTTGTGTACAAACAAAAACTCTTATTTTAGGGTGTAGCTAGGACTGGAGGTCAGCCGGTTTTTGTAATGCAAAAGTCTGCCGGTCTCACGGTAATTGACCGTTAATAACAGAAACACGTTTAGCATTTCCAGGCCTCCGCGAATACAAATTGCATACAAGCCACATACAAGCTGTTGATGAGCGTGCCTTTGGAACATCTACGTTTTAAAAAGTCTAAGATTAGACTTTTTTTTTTTTTAAATATAGTTGTCCCAAAGGCAAGCTCATCAGCAGCTTGTACCTTGTCAGCTAAGTGAACAAGCCTACAGCCTATGGCATGGAGCATAGCCAGATAACATACAGTATGCCAACTCATATTCTGTTCTTCTGAAATACATTTTCTTCAAATCATGTTTCTTTTAGACTTCGCTATAATGGATTTATTGTGATGGTGTATATTTTATTTAATATACACCGTCACAATAAATTCAGCATTTATTTTAGTCAGGTCTAAAGAAACATGATATGAAGAAAATGTGTTTCAGAAGAACAGAATGTGAGTTGGCATACTGTATGTTATCTGGCTATGCTCCAGAAAACAGCTGTAGTCTTATTCATTAAGCTATGCTTAAAAGTCCCGTGCCATGATTTTATATAATTGAACTTAGCTGAATAAAATAGAAAGGATATTTTTCCCCATTCCAGAGCGAGTGCGCATATGAAGTGGTTATGTTAAGTGTAAAAGTGATCATTTGAAACAGGTCCTATATGCTAGGTTTAGAGTTATTTGGCAACTTTAGTTGTGAATGATATAAACCTTACAATTTGTTTAGATTTAGAATGGCTCATTATCAAATGGGGAGGGGGAAAAATATATGTCATCTGCATGCACTCGAATAGCGAATGGAGGCCGTGCACTTTCCCGCCAGTACGTTTTTCAATCGATGGTAACATGTTTTCACAACAAAACAAATTTCACTAAACTGTTGACAGCCCCTCTGCACGCTCGAGAAAGGAATAAAGGAGAGCGAGGAGGAGATGGAAAGGCATGGTGGTGAGGTAGTCTGTATAGCGAAAGGTAATGTGTCACCCAATTAATTATCAAAATATAAAAAATTCCCTATTAACTGGCTATTCAAAATCAAATACAAATTCACTATAATTGTAGGCGTATCTGTAAGCCGCCCTGCACAACCAACAGCATCACCTAGGGTTATACAGTGGGGCAAAAAAGTATTTAGTCAGCCACCAATTGTGCAAGTTCTCCCACTTAAAAAGATGAGAGAGGCCTGTAATTTTCATCATAGGTACACTTCAACTATGACAGACAAAATGAGGGAAAGAAATCCAGAAATCCACATTGTAGGATTGTTAACGAATTTATTTGCAAATTATGGTGGAAAATAAGTATTTGGTCACCTACAAACAAGCAAGATGTCTGGCTCTCACAGACTTGTAACTTCTTATTTAAGACGCTCCTCTGTCCTCCACTCGTTACCTGTATTAATGGCACCTGTTTGAGCTTGTTATCAGTATAAAAGACCTGTCCACAACCTCAAACAGTCACACTCCAAACTCCACTATGGCCAAGACCAAAGAGCTGTCAAAGGACACCAGAAACAAAATTGTAGACCTGCACCAGGCTGGGAAGACTGAATCTCTAATAGGTAAGCAGCTTGGTTTGAAGAAATCAACTGTGGGAGCAATTATTAGGAAATGGAAGACATACAAGACCACTGGGGGCTCCACGCAAGATCTCACCCTGTGGGGTCAAAATGATCACAAGAACGGTGAGCAAAAATCCCAGAACCACACGGGGAGACCTAGTGAATAACCTGCAGAGAGATGGGATCAAAGTAACAAAGCCTACCATCAATAACACACTACGCCGCCAGGGACTCAAATCCTGCAGTGCCAGTCGTGTCCCCCTGCTTAAGCCAGTACATGTCCAGGCCCGTCTGAAGTTTGCTAGAGAGCATTTGGATGATCCAGAAGAAGATTGGGAGAATGTCATATGGTCAGATGAAACCAAAATATAAGTTTTTGGTAAAAACTCAACTCGTCGTGTTTGGAGGACAAAGAATGCTGAGTTGCATCCAAAGAACACCATACCTACTGTGAGGCATGGGGGTGGAAACATCATGCTTTGGGGCTGTTTTTCTGCAAAGGGACCAGGACGACTGATCCGTGTAAAGGAAAGAATGAATGGGGCCATGTATCGTGATATTTTGAGTGAAAACCTCCTTCCATCAGCAAGGGCATTGAAGATGAAACGTGGCTGGGTCTTTCGTGAGATTTTGAGTGAAAACCTCCTTCCATCAGCAAGGGCATTGAAGAGGAAACGTGGCTGGGTCTTTCAGCATGACAATGATCCCAAACACACCGCCCGGGCAACGAAGAAGTGGCTTCGTAAGAAGCATTTCAAGGTCCTGGAGTGGCCTAGCCAGTCTCCAGATCTCAACTCCATAGAAAATCTTTGGAGGGAGTTGAAAGTCCGTGTTGCCCAGCAACAGCCCCAAAACATCACTGCTCTAGAGGAGATCTGCATGGAGGAATGGGCCAAAATACCAGCAACGGTGTGTGAAAACTTTCAGAAAACGTTTGACCTCTTGTCATTGCCAACAAAGGGTATATAACAAAGTATTGAGATGAACTTTTGTTATTGACCAAATAATTACTTTCCACCATAATTTGCAAATAAATTAATTAAAAATCCTACAATGTGATTTTCTGGATTTTTTTTTCTCATTTTGTCTGTCATAGTTGAAGTGTACCTATGATGAAAATTACAGGCCTCTCTCATCTTTTTAAATGGGAGAACTTGCACAATTGGTGGCTGACTAAATACTTTTTTGCCCCACTGTATGTTCTCTCCCAGACTCATGGATAGACATTTTGGAGCGTAGCATAAGGTAACCAGTCCATCCAGTATGCATAATAATACAGTCCACACTCAATGGCGATTACTCAAATTTGTATAGGCTAGACCAATTATGTACCAAAGACATCTTAAATCAGTTTTGTTTTATGTTTTTTTGCCATGTGTATTATGTGGTAGGCTATGTATTGTGTAACGGCACAATCATAATTTTAATTTAGCTACTTTTCGGGCTTGGGCTCATAAATTAATGCGTATGCATAAGCTCTAAAATGCGTATTGGTGGTTTGAATGAATCATCACCTTAGAAAGCGCTGTCCATTTTGTTGTGTTAGGCTTTGAAACAACATCCACAACGACCATGTTTTACACTCACTTTCAACCTGCTGTTGAACTTCTTTCTTCAAATTGATCATCACATTGAGGTGAGTTTTGAAAGCGCAATACTGTTTTGATAATAAGTGATTTTCGATAACATTTGCATTGATGTCAGAGTAGTTGGAGGGACAATAGAGCCCTGAGTTCCAGGTTATTGGGACCTGATGGTCATTAGCAAGTTAGGTATTACCAAAGCATGTCCGGAGTGCATAAGAGGCTATTACCATGACTCAACAGTCGCATGGAATTTTACTGCGGTCATAACTCAAGACTGCCGGTGTGGCGGTAATACGGTCACCGCAACAGCCCAAGGTATAGCCAGTAATGTCCCACTAAGCAAACTTTTTGACTACAGTTAAGCTACAGGTATGTCACTTGGGCCTGTCATTGACTCTCCTGTCCATGTTGTTCAAGGTGAGCCCTTCCTCATGGTGAACGGTGTAGGGGGTTCGGGGCACTTAAAAAAGAGCCCCCTGTCCCCGGGCTCGACAGGGCAGCCTCTGGGCCTGCGGTCCCCCACCAAGTTGCTACATCTCAACTCTTCAGGTCGGGTTTATCTTTAATGTCATTAAAGGCAAAAATGATATTGTCCAGTGGATTTGATTTAGATTTTTAGCCAAGCTAATTTATGGGTTGTGTATGGCTTTTCGGTAACACTTTAGATGGAGTTGCTCATCATCCCATAATAACAAACCCCACTGGTGATTGGTGACTAATGTTCCTCTGTATCTCTACTCTGACGCGCCATCCAACAGGCTCTGAGCGTTTCAGAGAGAGCCCTCGGCCCAGTGGCCAGGACCCCAACCTGTGGACGGTGAAGGACGTCATGCAGTTCATCAGAGACATAGACCCCCTACTGGCCCCCCACGCAGATCTCTTCAGAAAACACGTACGTATCTACAGAATTTAATAGAACAGTACTATCCTATTGTATATGTACGTATCAGCCTGACAGAACACTCAGCATAGAGGGACACTTACAGTGCATTCGGAAAGTATTCACACCCTTGACTTTTTCCACATTTTTTGACTTTACAGCTTCATTCTAAAATGTATTAAATTGTTTTTCCCCCCTCAATCTACACACAATACCCCATAATGAGAAAGCAAAAACAGGTTTTTATAAACATTTTGCAAATGTATTTAAAAATATATATTTTTTTTAAAAGATCACATTTACATATGTTTTCAGACCCTTTACTCAGTACTTTGTTGAAGCACCTTTAGCAGTGATTAGAGTCTACCCAATAATCTTCTTGGGTATGACGCTACAAGCTTGGCACACCTGTATTTAGGGAGTTTCTCCCATTCTTCTCTGCAGATCCTCTCAAGCTCTGTCAGGTTGGATGGGGAGCGTCGCTGCACAGCTATTTTCAGGTCTCTCCAGAGGTGTTTGATTGGGTTCAAGTCCGGGCTCTTGCTGGGCCGCTCAAGGACATTCAGAGACTGAGTCTTGGTGGTTCCAAACATTTTTCATTTACGAATGATGGAGGCCACTGTGTTCTTGGGGACCTTCATCCTGCAGAATTTCTTTGGTAGCCGTCCCCAGATCTGTGCTTTGACACAATCCTGTCTCGGATCTCTACGGACAATTCCTTCAAACTCATGGCTTGGTTTTTGCTCTGACATGCACTGTCAATTGTTTGACCTTATATAGACAGTTGTGTGCCTTTCCATATAATGTCCAATCAATAGAATTTACCACAGGTGGACTCCAATCAAGTTGTAGAAACATCAAGGAAAATCAATGGAAACAGGATGCACCTGAGCTCAATTTCGAGTCTCATAGCAAAGGGTCTGAATACTTATGTAAATAAGGTATTTCTGTTTTTGTTTTTAATACATTTTCAAACATGTATAAAAAACTGTTTTCACTTTGTCATTATGGGATAATGTGTGTACATTGATGAGTGAAAAAAAATAATTGTATCCCTTTTAGAATATGTCTCTAACATAACAAAATGTGGAAAAAGTCAAGGGGTGTGGATACTTTTTTGCCATTGTTTTTAGTGGAAGTATTTTCAAATTCTTAAGTGTTTTGTTGAGTTTATAACCTTAATAGCAAATGAAAATGTTATCCCACTCCTATGTTTTGCAGGAGATTGATGGCAAAGCCCTCTTGTTACTACGCAGCGACATGATGATGAAATACATGGGCTTGAAGCTCGGGCCTGCCCTAAAACTCACATTCCACATCGACAAGCTCAAACATGGACGCCCAAATTGAACTCATCAGTGTCCCGTCCCCCCCTCCCCTCTACAGGATATAATGCACGGCATACTACTGGACTAACCATCACATGTCGCATCCGCCACTAGGCTATGATACCTGGTGTCATATATCCCCTCCCTTTCTCTGCCGCATCTAAGAAGCCCTGTGGCGAACTTCTCTTATTTACATTTTATTTCTATTGTGTGGCACAATCCAGCCCTACGGCAGCATTGGATATGCAGACTGACTGACTCGCCCACAGCTCCTCCTCATCCATCATGTTACTTGCCTGTTTTTCTATTCCATATTCTCTTAAAACAACCTCTACCAATGATACCCTCCCTGTGTGTAGCCATTTTTTACTGAAATGGCCATTTTAGGCCAGAGTTTGTATTACATTGTTTTTGATCACTTTTTTTTGTGCCTTCCCTTGAAAATATGGACTTGCATTAAGCCATTTTGGCTGTTTTGTATGAAATAAGTATACTGAACAAAAATATAAATGCAACATGTAAACTGTTGGTCCCATGTTTCATGAGCTGAAATAAAAGATCCCAGAAATGTTCCATACGCACAAAAAGCTAATTTCTCTCAAATGTTGTTTACATCCTTGTTAGTGAGCATTTTTCATTTGCCAAGGTAATCCATCCACTTGACAAGTGTAGCATATCAAGAAACTGATTAAACAGCATGATCATTACACAGGTGCACCTTGTGCTGGGTACAATAAAAGGCCACTCTAAAATGTGCTGTTTTGCCACAGATGTCTCAAGTTTAGGCATGCTGACTGCAGGAATGTCCACCAGAGCTGTTGCCAGAGAATTGAATGTCCATTTCTCTCCAACGTCATTTTATAGAATTTGGCAGTACTTCCAACCAGCCTCACAACCGCAGACAACGTGTAACCACGCCAGCCCAGGACCTCCACATCTGGTTTCTTCACCTGCGGGATCGTTTGAGACCATCCACCCGGACAGTTGATGAAACTGTGGGTTTACTGTGAATTTCTGCACAAACTGTCAGAAACCGTCTCAGGAAAGCTCATCTTTGTGCTCATCGTCCTCACCAGTGTCTTGACCTGACAGCAGTTCGGCGCCGCATCCGACTTCAGTAGGCAAATGCTCACCTTCGATGGCCAGTAGCACGCTGGAGAAGTGTGCACTTCACAGATTAATCCCGGGGTTCAACTGTACCGAGCAGATGGCAGATGGCGTGTATGGTGTCGTGTGGGTGAGCAGTTTGCTGATGGCAATGTGAACAGAGTGCCCCATGGTAGCAGTGGGGTTATGGCAGGCATAAGCTACGGACAAAGAACACAATTGCATTTTATCATGACGAGATCCTGAGGCCCATTGTCGTGCCATTCATCCGCCGGTCATCACCTCATGTTTCAGCATAATGCACGGCCCCATGTCGCAAGGAAATGTACACAGTTCCTGGATGATGAAAATGTCCCAGTTCTTTCATGGCCTGCATACTCACCAGACATTTCACCCATTTGAGCATGTTTGGGATGCCATGGATTGACGTGTACGACAGCGTGTTCCAGTTCCCACCAATATCCAGCAACTTCGCACTGCCATTGAAGAGTGGGACAACATTCCACAGACCATAATCAACAGCCTGATCAACTCTTTGCGAAAGAGATGAGGCAAATGGTGGTCACACCAGATACTGACTGGTTTTCTGATCCACGCACTACCTTTATTTTAAAAGATATCTGTGACCAACATATGCATATCTGTATTGCCAGACGTGAAATCCATAGATTATGGCTTTTCTGTAAATGAACTTTACCTTAGTAAAGTCTTTTAAATTGTTGCACATTGCGTTTTATATTTTTGTTCAGTGTAATTAATTCCAGGGGAAAAAACTAGGTTTCTCCCAGCTGTTTGGGATTTGTTCTGAATTTATTTTTGTTTGGAGGCATGGTTTTCAAACAGTATGACACACTACATTATCAAAACACATTATACTGTGCTGAAGAAATACTGACATGATAAACTGTTGCTTTATCTTGTTATGGATGTTTACAATGACTGTTGTTATTTGTACTTTTTTAATTTTTATACTATATTATTAGAGTTCATACATTGAGAGCTTTATCATACTCATTAATGTTCAATAAAATATATAATAACTGTTTATCTGTCAGTCATACTTTCTTAATTTGTAAACAGTATGGGCGTAGCATGAAGTTATTTAGCCGACATCCACATGGCAGTTTTTGGTTGGTCGAACTGTGTTAGAGTTGTCAAGTCCACATACCTAAAGCGGACATTGCCATTAAGATAAATCCCATAAAGCCTTGTTTGCAAGTTCGAACACTGGAATGTGAGATGTAATTTACACCTCGATTAGGCTGATGGTAGTCCTCATTTTGTTTAATGATTTTCATTTGGAGTGTAATTTCTATATAGCCCACACTTTCTCGTTCTGAACATCTAACACAAGTGGGACGGGTGTGGCTTTATGAAAATGATCAAGAACAGCTGCTCACTGATTTGACATCTCCAACACGATTACACCTTGGTTATCGACATTAACGCTTGATCTGATTGAATCTTGGCCAAAGTCTCAAGATGAGTGAATAGCATGAGTTATGCAGTAATTGTTTTTGTACATTTTCAGTTTTGGTATAGTGGATCAAGATTGAGTAAATATTGAAATCATACTCTTTATTGCTCCAGGAAATTTTAGATGAACGACAGTTGACCAACAGAGGGCAGGTGAGCTCCATCCTCCTTGATTCCTCTCCTTGAGGCTCAGGCACATGTTCTGCCATGAGTCAGTCACAATCTTGTTATTTGCAGAGGACATACTATTTGCATACGGTTTTTGCCTTTGAGGTGTCCCAAGTGATGCTGCAACTTAATTAGCCCATATGTTGCGTAACACCTGGGTGCTTATTGAATTTAGTACCTCTTTTCTGACTGGTGAGCTAGATTCTCCAAAGCAAATTTGAACAAGGCTTACATCAACGGTCGCCTATTATTTTCGTGTTTCCCTGATAAAATAGCTTACTAGGAAAGTGATATTGATTTAAAGTGATGGTTATTCCAATGAATTAAAGTGTGAATGAGAGGTAGGCCTGTGTGCTTGACGTGTATTGATTGCAGCAGAAGCATTGAAAGTGCGGATGTAACCACATCCTCACAGCAAAAACAGGAAAGTGCATGTGAGGGTTAACTGACCAAACCCACTGATCAGTGCCGATTAGGGAGGTGTGTGTATATGCGTGCGTGTCAGACTTGTGTGTGTGTGTGTGTGTGTGTGTGCCTGTGTGCAAGACGATTACGACTTATGGTCAGGGCCCATCCAAGGGTATAGGCTATGTTTGTTGATATCTAATAGTAGCCACAGTGTCATTCATGAAAAAAAATAGCTATTTATAGACCTCCCAGCTCCTTGCTCTTTATGTTGTGCTCACGTCATGTAAGTTTCACAAACACTGAACAAACATGAGTGAGTCAGGTTTAAACTGCTGACAGGGAGGTGAGCAGAGACCATGGCGTTAACAGAATGCCCACAGGTTTAGCTAACCGATGGTGATATTCTAGTGGGGATGCCAGAGACTTGTAGGAAAGCACCGACTAGGAAATTCTCTACCCTTTGAGCAGTATTTTAGACATATTTTCTAGACTTTGAAATCAGGTTAATTTTCAGTTCTGATGAAAGATGAAAGTATGTATTTTCCAAACATTGAAAACGGATGCAGAACGCATCGGAGTAGGATTCTTATGTATTGACCTACACTACTCAGCCCATACACACAGACCTGTGCGGCATAAACAATCAGAGCTGCAGTACGCCTATATGCAAATAGACCATTGTCGTGACGTTGGATTGATTGTGATGACTGCTGTTCATCGAATGATTGACGGTTTATAATTACGTGATTAAATTAATCAGGTAATTATTAACTCAATAACCTGGGGCACCATGGGAAAGTTTGGCTTTATTGAGTTTCTATTTCCCAAATTAACTGAAAGAATATCAGAATATCGATTTTACAACAGTCGCTAATTAATTCATTTCCTCTACAGTGTCATTCTGAACGTTGCAAAGACCGGGAATCTGAATCTTTGTTGGGGTACACCAGGCAGGGTGCCTCGCAAAGCAGGTTTTTCAAGGAAGCCACAGGTTCATTGTGAGTGCCATCCCAAACTAATGGGGTGTCTTTCTGAAGAAGACAGGTCAAAGGCTTTGACAAGTCGGCATAGTTTTCGATTCATTGAATGGAGTAATTACATACTCCCTAGAAACTGCGCATCTCATGAATGTTTGTAGGTGTTTTGATGTTGCAGACTGCTTGGATTCTGTTAGACTGTGGCAGGATGCCCTCAGCACCCACCAGAAGCCCAACGTAGTTTACCTTGGTTCTGCGCCATTGCCATTTCACGATGGCCAAACTTCCTGATGGCCCCTGCCGTCCCAAGTTGGGTAAGAACGTGGTCCAACTTGTTGAGGTGATGTGACCAAGTCTCAACTTCTCATGAGAACGTTGTCCATGTAGATTGTCGTCCCCCTGGATGCTGCATCTGGCATTGCCTTGTGCAGGAAGATGTTGAACTCTGAGGGGGAGTTCACATACCCGAACAGGCAACAATTGAATGTGAAGAGCTTGTTCGAGAAAGAAAAAGCCAACTTGTGTTGGTCACGAGGGTCAACTGTCATGGTCCAGAAACCATTCACCACATCGACGGTGCAGAAGTACTTGGCGTTTGCCACCTTTGGCAACTATTGGTCCAGCTGTGTCATTGGCCAATGAGACAACAGAACCAGCTTGTTGAGTTGTCTATAGTCAACGGTAAGATGCCATTTACCCGTTGGTTTCAGAACAGACCACACAGGAGTGTTGTACGTACTGTTATATTCCCTGATTATCTGTTTAGCTAATGGGGAGTCGATAATCTCTTGTACTGCTGCGTACGCTGCCAGTGGAATTTTGTATTGTCTCACAAATGTAGGAGGCCCAATCACGGGAACAACAAGTTAAAAATCATGGAAGGAGTAATCAATCAATGTTTCTAGCTGAGTGTGCCGAGGAATGGAAATATCCGCATGAGTCAGATTATGTACAAGGAGGTAAGTGGATCTAGCATTTAGTTCCAATAGCGGGTTGCCATATAGTTTCGGTTAGCGTTTAGATCGTTGTTGAACACTTTGTTGCCCTTGTTAAGCTTGTTACCCTTGTGTCCGTAGAGGTCAGGTCGACCTCTACGGGACCTGTTAGGTTGGGGATGTTCATCATAGCTATTGTTACTGCGGTGGTTATCGGTGGTTACTTGGTAGCCACCCCCTTTGTGCGGCATCTTTCACCGCACTTGTCCCTGATGCCACACCTTCCAATTAGAGGGATGGTTCCCGCCCAAGCTCTAAAATCGAGCTGTCCGGGCTCTTAGCCCAGCTTGCTTTTGATGCTTCAAAAGCAGTGCTTGCAAGCTCTCGGAGTGTCGAGATCGGCAAACCAACGTGGGCAGTAGAGCCCAAGTAGTTGATGAAGTTGGGAGACATGTTTGACAGAAACAGTTGTTTGATTCCTAATAGGTCTACCATTCCTGTTTCAGTGAGCATGACAAAGTAAGCTGAACGAAGCCTATAAGCTTGTGGGTGTTCATTTCGAGCTTGTCTGATATTGTTAGCTAATGAGCTGTTGTGTTTGCGAGTCGCAGAACCACTGAATTCTATTTTCAAAACTTTGGCAAGTTTAGCTTAGTCATTTTGCACGTGTTGCTCTTGTAGGCGGATGAACCTTGTCACGTGTCTGTTGGATGTTCGCTTCAACAGGTAGAGCCTGTCGGCATTCGTAGCGTTTGGTTAGCCATCCTCTATGTCTGCGAAGAATGCTGTTTGGCTTTCCTGAAACGGTCAAAGTGGCGGAAGTTTTTGGTGATTTTGTCAAGGCGATCCACGCCAAGTGCGCAGGGAGCATCGGCACCCTCCCGTAGGGAACTGTGTTGGCAGGGAGGCGCCATGGCCCTGGGTGCCGAATGGCCAAGAGAAAAATGCTAAAATCTCCTGTTGTCTACATTACCTCGTTCCCTGAGCTCCGGATGTGAGCTAGGTTGCTTGGTTCGGTCGTCCCGCGATAACACGTGACTGTTCTGGAGTTCCTGCAGATGATACCTAAGGGTGGTATTCTGCTGCATCGCTACAGAGGGTAGTGCGCATGGCCCAGTACATCACTGGGGCCAAGGTTACTGACATCCAGGACCTACAGTACCAGTCAAAAGTATTGACACACCTACTCAAACTGCCTCTGGAAGCAACATTAGCCCAATAACTGTTTGTCTGGAGCTTCATGAAATGGGTTTCCATGGCCGAGCAGCCACACACATGCCTAAGATCACCATGTGCAATGCCAGTTGTTGGCTGGAGTGGTGTAAAGATCGCCGCCATTGGACTCTGGAACAGTGGAAACGTATTCTCTGGAGTGATGAATCATGCTTCACCACTTGGCAGTCCGATGGACAAATCTGGGTTGGGAGGATGCCAGGAGAACGCTACCTGCCCGAATGCATAGTGCCAACTGTAAAGTTTGGTGGAGGAATAATGATCTGGGGCTGTTTTTCATGGTTCGGGCTAGATCATACATTCTAGAATATTCTGTGCTTTCAACTACGTGGCAACAGTTTGGGGACATCCCTTTCCTGTTTCAGCATGACAATGCACACAAATGTACACAAAGCAAGGTGCATACGTAAATGGTTTGTCGAGATTGGTGTGGAATAATTTGAATTCCTTGCACAGAGCCCTGACCTCAACACCATCAAACACCTTTGGGATGAATTTGAACACTGACTGCGAGTCAGGCCTAATCGCTCAACATCAGTGCTCGACCTCACTGCTCTTGTGGCGGAATGGATTGTAAGTCCCCACAGCAATGTTCCAACATCTAGTTGAAAGCCTTCCCAGAAGAGTGGATGTTGTTATAGCAGCAAAGGGGAGACCACCTCCATATTAATGCCCATGATTTTGGAATGAGATGTTCGACGAGCAGATGTCCACATAATTTTGGTAATGTAGTGTGTCATACAAATTGTAATTCGTAACATTTCATACGAAATGGATGGAGGACATCCAAAAAGTAATACATACCATACCAAACGTCACATATCATACTAATAGTTCTGGATTTTTGTTTACTATATTACGTTTACCCCTGAGTCCAGTTTGAAGGCAGTGGTTTTAGCCAGGTGGTGTAGCGAGACAGGTGTGAACACAGCCAGAGGTTGACCAAAGGGATAAAGTGTTCAGGCCACCTCTACCTCTCTGGCGTCCCAGAATGCTTTCACTGTCAGCAGAATGGATGTGCTGTAGGGTCTTTCTCTAATTGCCTCAGGTCTTGGTATGCATGCTGAATGGAGAGCAGCCCTCTCCTTGGGTTCCTGTGACCTTGTTTGTGAGACAATCGTGGCTGAAAAGCCCCGTCTCAGCACCCCCAGGTCTCTGCAGATGGTGCCGGCTAATGTCAGGAAATGTTGCAGCAACGGTTGCAGGAACGTAGCTGATTGGTCACATGTCAGCAAGGGTATTATCTCTCAAGGGGAAAATAAAATCTCTCAAACACACATACAAACACACTCACATGGCTTCCTCAGTCAGTGAAAACATTGCTGTAAAAGTATAGAAACATGAACAAGAATACTGTGTGGCGCGTGATGGGTTGGATTTCAAGGTATGAGCATTGCAAGTAATGGGCAAGTAATGGGCTCCCTGCCATGCAGGACCTCTATACCAGTCGGTGTCAGAAGGCCGTAAAAATTGTCAGACTCCAGCCACCCAAGTCATGGAATGTTCTCTCTGCTTCCGCCTCGCAAGCGATACCGATGTACCAAGTCTAGAACCCCAAGCCATAAGACTTCTATGTAGTTAGTTACAGAAAATAGTTAACCAATAGCTACCCGGACTATCTGCATTGACCCTTTTTGCACTAACTCTTTTGACTCATCACATACATTGCATTCGGAAAGTATTCAGACATCTTGACTTTTTCATGCATTTTATTCTAATTTTTTTTTTTTTTTTTAAATGTCCTCATCAATCTACACACTATAATTACACCATAATTACAAAGCAAAAACAGTTTTTTATAAATGTTTGCAAATTTCTACAAAAAAAAAACACTGAAATGTAACATTTACATAAGTATTCAGACCCTTTACGCAGTACTTTGTTGAAGTACCTTTGGCAGCGATTAAAGCCTTGATTCTTCTTGGATATGACGCTACAAGCTTGGCACACCTGTATTCGGGGAGTTTCTCCCATTCTTCTCTGCAGATCCTCTCAAGCTCTGTCGGGTTGGATGGGGAGCGTCGCTGCACAGCTATTTTCAGATCTCTCCAGAGATGCTTGATTGGGTTCAAGTCTGGGCTCTGGCATTCAGAGACTTGTCCCAAAGCCACTCTTGCGTTGTCTTGGCTGTGTGCTTAGGGACATTATCCTGTAGAAGTCTACACCTGTTCGTAAGAAGAATGTGACAAATACAATTTGATTTGATGTCCTCTGAATTATCTCACACCAGTGAAGCTGCAGTTAGTTTATTTACCTTCTAGATGGTGAGAAGTAAATTCAGATTTAGGTCCTAAAACAACCATTCTCTGCAAATAGTCAGAATGCAGGCATGCAGGATAATACAACCTCCCACATTCAACCAGGCTTTCAGGAACCTGCCCTTGCTATCAATAAATAACTCCACATCTGATCCTGTGTTTGTTCTGTCCTAATTCCCGTGAGGCTTCTACTTAGTCATCAAATAATCAAATAAACTACAAACTTTAGGGTCAACGTTTTTTTCTGAATAATATAGTGATAATATAGTCCAATCACTACAACATAGTTGAAATCCCTGAATAGGATATTTTAGTGGGACAGCGGGAAGCTCACTCAATGTCATATTTATAAAGGGAATAGCCTACAGCATGAGATACAACTGCAAATAAGGGCGTATAGACGAGAGCCAATGCAATGATTAAAAAAAATATGACAAAACTTTTTGCACAGAATTGCTAGCACTTTATGAGACAGATAATTCATAGCAAAATACTAGTGTTATCCAGTTAGCATGTTTGATCAGCCTGCAGGCTTGGACAGCTTGCTTTATCAGAGAGGGGTTGGGGGGTGGGGACCACAGCCCATGCGTGACTAGGAATGGCCACTGTGCCTTCATTGGTGCAGGGCCCTGAGATTACACTGAGCTCATGGGAAGCCTCGACACCAGCTGTAGTACCTGGAAATAGAACGCTTGGGCCTGTTCAGGAGGTAGACATGTAAAGTCTACATAGAACTGACTACCATGTGTAACAGAGAATGAGAGGAATATTAACATTACGCAATATATTTCCAGATGCAACAATCTGATCTTTTAGCCCCAGTGTGATCTCTCATCCCCAGTGTGGGGGTGCTGAAGCTAGGAGCTGTTAGAGATACAAATGGATAGGCTTGTGTAGAACGGACCATGTGTAACAGAGAATGAGAGGAATATTAGCCCTATACTTGTTTCCATACGCAACAGTGCGATCCGTCTGCCCAAGTGAGGGTGCTTGAACACTGTTTAGGGGTGGTCTTTGTCAGGAATCCTAGGGCCTCTTAGGGGTAAATCCCACAGAGAAATCCCCATGCACCAAAAACTCTGCCCACTTAATTTCAAGAAGTAGTTTCTAATGTAACTTTTTTTTTAACATTGGAGAATTTCCTTGGTGTTTATATGCAGAATTGTGTTTCTATCGGTCTTTCTCTCCATGTGGGTTTTGAGCTTTGACATAAGAGAAAACAGCAAGCCGACACAAGAAGAAGACAAGTTGCGTAGCTAGCAGTTGTTGTGGGTGGGCTGCCTTGTCTGAGAGAAAGAGAAAAACAGAAACAGGCTAACTGTAAACGTCTCCCAGTCACACCCCGATTAACCTATGTCTAGACTGGCCCCTCTGTAGGTAACAAACATAACAAGGGATTGAGTGAGCAAACAAGGGCATTTGGGACAGAATCCCATTTAACTCTGGATGCACAATGCTTAAGAAACCACCTCTTTTTTTTATTGATGCTAAAGAGGGACCTTGCAATGCAGTGTTTTCAGATATAGTGTATGGAGCCAGTGTTTTGTCAGTTAGTCCTCCTGCCTCAGCACAACCTGCACTGTCCTGGCAGTTTCCAGGAAGACCCTGTAGACTGGGCAGGGACCCTGCAACCATTACTAAGGATGGTGCCATGAGGGGCAGCACAATTGTAGCTTATGCCCCAGCCTTTCTCATGACAACCCAAGTAAAACCCATATGCCCTCGGCTGAATCTAGAGTTGTGTTTGGCAAACACAAATGTAAGTTACATTAAGATCAAGTGAGTTTCATTTAGAGCAAGCCACCAGTTGATTCCATGTTTCAATTTGGCAGTAAAGGCCGACTTGTTCTACACAATTGAACCACTGAAAATATATACTCTTTTAGAATGAGTTAGACAAAAGCGAGGACTTGTTACTCATCAAGTTGCATAAAAATATCTGAAACTGGCCACATGTAACTTTTTGGTCAACCTGACCAAATGCACATATACATGTGAGTTAGATTATCATTCTACTGGAAAGCAAGTCTAAGAAGCAGTATATCTGTTCTATGTGCGCTATTTCTATGCTTCCCATTCTTCCCGTTTTGTTTTTGCATCTTTTACTTTCGATTTTGTACACCATCTTCAAACAGCTGAAACAATATTTTTGGTTATGTAAAATATATTTTAACAGCAGCTTAGATGGTACAATGACTCTCTACACTATACTAGCTTATTTTGTCACTAACTGAAATTAGGCGAACTATGAGTTTTAGCAACCAGGAAATGGCGGAGCAATTTCTGCATAATGCACCTTTAACTGTTAGATGTGGAGGTGATATTCCCATAACATGACATCAATCAAGCATGCCATGCCCTGAGGCAAAAAGCAAACCCCAACCCCATAGAATACTAAGAAACTCATTAGATTTGATATCAGGTGGCTATAACATTGCAAAGTCATGGGATATTTATACAGTTTTTTTAGGAAGCCATGCTTGTATATGCCATTTGTTATTGGCACAAACCTATATTCATTTTGCTTCCCCAACCACCCATGAAGTGAATTCTCTGTCACTAAAGGTGTACCATACTTCTCTTTGCCCGTGGGGTAGTAATTCACATGATGAATTCAGTTAAACACCCCATCAAGTTAAGCGTAGATTAACCCTGGCCTGCTCCACCTCCCCCGCCATACACATGCCTAGATCTCACCTACTTTTTTTTACCCAGCAACAGATAAGAGTTATGGCAACTTCTAGGAACCAGGACATTCATTCCTCAATCGATTTTTATTCATGGAGTCGGGATGATCAGGAATGCAATGACTAAAACCACAATGTGGGTCCTTTTCCATATCAAAAGGTCAAGAATTCAGCTTAGAAATTCAGCTTTTTGGTGGATAGCAGTGCACCTTTGAGTTTGATTTTAACACACCAGTCATCATTTTCCATGACAGGATTGAAGGCGATTTGCTGCTTTCAGCAGTAAAACGTCACAGTCACCACAAGACTGTGCATACCTTGAGGGAAATAAAAGATCTTCCTAAGAAACAGGGACACCTTTGAGATAAACTAATTCAGTATTGAGTTATTTAATATCCTGGACCCTGCAGGATGGAAAGCCCTGAAGTGGCCTATTCCCTTTAGCCCACCAGGTTACCTTTAAATGCCTGAGGGAGTTGTGCAATGAATGTAAAAGCAGGCCACACTTATATCCAGGCCATTTTTATTGATCCTCAAAACCCCTTTTACAACCCCCCGTCTTGACCACAAAGGGAAGATAAAAAAAACACAGCAATAAAGTAAAGAAAATAATAATAAAATTGGCATAATTAAGGCAGTTCTACATCTTACATAGACTTTCCTGTAGTAACACAGATTTAGACAGTACAAGCAGTAGGTTCGAGAACATCGCAGCGAAAAGCAACACTTGCCAAAAGTGAGCTATTCACTTATGATGGACTTCCATTCAAATCCATGAAATGACATTCTACTTGTAGAGAGAAATCCTTGGAGAGAAATCCAAGCTCTTGGAAGATCCAAAATTAATTTGAGGGGCTTTACTGATCTTACCCAAAACACGAAAAGCACTTGATCCTCTCTCTGGAAGATCTGTCAGTCTCTGGTTTGTTCTATATTAATTTCTCAGAGAGTAATAAATAAATACATCTTACTACTAAATTGCCATTGAGTCCAAGGTAGGAGGCAAGTGTCTTAACATTGTTCAGAGTGGCTTCTCAAATTTAGCAGTTTTGTTTACATTCATCCTTGGAGAGAAGAGATGCGGGAGGACGATGTCCCTATACAGGTGAGCTGCGACCCAACACAGAACCACACCTCTGGTCACTTCACAAATGACACCATAGCACTGTAGTTATCCAGACCAGCGTCTCTCGCTCACTCTTCTCTGCCTTTCACTGCGTCCAAGCAGTTACAGTGAAAGACAACACAAAAAGCTGAATTGTCTCCAGTGGGCAACACTCTACTCAAGTCTTTCCAAACTTTCCACCCTTCCAGGCCCCTTCACAGCATTATTGACTCAGGTCCTCTCTCACTCAGCAGCTGACGGTGCTGGGCAGCTGTTTGCTCACAAAGTCTGAGATGAAGTCAAACTCGTTCTGGCCCAGGAAGAGTTCGGGCAGCTCCTGAACGCGGTCCAGGCCCAGCTCCATGACCAGGGACGTCAAAACCTCCTCGTCAATCATGTCTGCGTCCATGCCGTTCAAAGCTAGTGCCGGCCCAGCCATCTGCTGCATGTTAGCCAGCTGGGCCGGGCCAATGCGGTACTGGGCTGCACCGTTGCCCATGTGGTTGCTGTTCATGGGCCCCAGTGGATGTCCGTGATACTGGGTGTTGAGTTTTTGCAGATGCATGCTGGCCATGAGCTGCTGGGACGTGAGACCACCATTCATATACTGTTGTTGTTGCTGTGGGTGCTGCTGGGCCTGCTGTTGCTGGCTCATGTGATGGTGCTGGGGGTGGTGTTGCTGCTGGGCCTGCCCGTTGTTGTACATTATGTTACCAGACGTCATTTGGTGGTGGCCCATCTGAGCCCCGTTGAGCTGTCCGTTCACGGGCCCCACCATGCCTTGCCGCTGCCTCATGGCCACCTCCATGGTGGCCTGCTGCTGAGGTCCCCCGCCGTAGTGCATCATCTGGCCATTGGGCAGAGCTCGGAGGCCAGGCTGAGGCACCACATGCTGCTGGTGGCCTGCCTGCAGGCCTCCGTTCATGCCCATTCTGTAGCCGTGGAGGCCCCCACCCACAGAGCTGTGGTTCATGGGCATCATTAGATGATCCGCCATGGCTCCTGTCTTTGAGCATAGAGGAAACACAGTTAAAGCGATGCAGTTGATTTTCAACCCCTCATGTAGGTAGGTAGAAGTCCAATGAGCATGCAGTAGCCTACATTTGGCACGATTGAAACCAATTAGTGAATAGGTGACATGCCATGGACATGACTTGGCTGCACTAGAGGAACCTGTCTGGATGCATAAGAGCAGTTTATGGCAGTTCGTGTAGAAAAACGGGTTGATTTGGCAACAACAATTTATTTCGATATATTTGAGGTTTGAGAAATATTGTTACGCAATATTATTTCCTGGAAATATGTAGCCTACAATGTCCTAAACTGGCAGAGTGAAACCACAGGAGACGCTTCCTATTCAAGAACCGCTGGGTTTGTGCTCTTTTCGCGAACACTAGAAAGCCTTTCCATGTCTTCCTCAGCGTCACTGCAAATACTCCTTTGTGCCTTGCCGATTGAAACACAGGTAGGCTAACTATCAACCTTGTTACCTTTACAACTAGATATTCGATTGATTTAACAGATTATAAAATGCGTCTCGGTTAGTGATGCATTAATTATAATTTGGTTTATATTCCCTCCACAGTGCACATCAAACACAATGAAACCAGCTCGGTTATTTTATGCACGTTGCAACAAAGAAGCGATACATTGGCATTATGCATTCTCCAACAACTGTAGCCTATATTATATGGTTGTTCAAATTTAGGATTGCTTCCCAAATTCAATGCATAACATCCATTACGTCTACGACCTCCTCCCTTTGTTAATACACACCACTATTTTATTTCAATCAAATATTTCTAGCCTACAATTGCATTGCTGATTAATTATTCCCATACTCCTAAAAACAACGAAAAGGCAAACAATGGATCAGCAACCCCAAGACCTTCACACAAACGCCAGACAGCGAATTCTACAATAAATGCATTAAAACAAACACGTACCCGTATCTACTCGGATTAAAATTCAGGGATTTTGCTACTGCTACGTTTTATTTGAGTTTTGCACTGCAAAGCGAGGTGTCTCCAGATTACAGTATGTATTCCACAGGGTTGCGCTTCATGCTCAAGCAGGGCCGATGCACAGATTGCCGCATCAGATCTTGAAACAACTGCCTATTTTCTGGGTCAACTCAGGGATTATACATCTAAAAAAAACTCAGGGGAGGCATGGGGGGAGAGAGAGGTGGAGCTACGGTTGCCTCTCCTTTGTTCCGATTGGTCTCTACTTGATATAGTTGTGCATGTGCATAGAAAAAAGAAGTGGAGTACTGTGACACACTAGCCAATTTGAATACCCCACCCCTCTGTATTTTTTTAATAATCAATGATTCTCCCATAGAGAATGACAGAGGCCTCTAGTGGCCAGTTTTAGTATGGGCAATGCCATTGAGGATGTCCATGCTTCTGCCATTTTAAAGTAGTCAACTTTTTATTTAACTAGGCAAGTCAGTTAAGAACAATTTCTTATTGACAGCCTACCCCGGCCAAACCAGTACTACATTGGGCCAATTGTACGCCACCCTATGGGACCCCAATCACGGCCAGATGTGATACAGCCTGGATTCGAACCAGGGACTGCAGTGACACCTCTTGCACTGAGATGCAGTGCCTAAGACTGCTGCAGCACTCTGGAGCCTATTGCTATGGTTTCTCCCCTTCTCTGATAAATGTGGACAACAATGTGTTTTAATATAATTATCTTGTTTCTAAGATGTCGCTGGGTTTTAGTTTAACACACAAATACTATATAATTCATAAGAGTTACAGTGGGAAATGTGTTTAATTATAATAGATAGGTAGGTGGTTTGTGTGTCTGTTTGTCTACACCTACTGGAGTGTGTGTGTGTGTGTGTGTGTGTGTGTGTGTGTGTGTGTGTGTGTGTGTGTGTGTGTGTGTGTGTGTGTGTGTGTGTGTGTGTGTGTGTGTGTGTGTGTGTGTGTGTGTGTGTGTGTGTTTCATCTCAAAGATCACTGAGAGTCTATGTGACACACCAGTCTGCTGTGCATTGTCTGAGTGTGGACGGGGAGGGGCAGTGGAATGCCTGTGCTATTCTAGGCCACTGGCAGCAGTGGCTGTTGTGATAGTGTGCTCTGACTGCAGATGCATGTGCCTCAGATCGCCTTTCACCACAAGGACTCTAGCCTGCAATTGCAATTGAATGAAAAGATCTTAGTATTTTGAGTAACCCATTGTGTAAAGCAGGTATTCCCAAACTGGGGTACGCTTACCCCTGGTAATGCCGTCAGAGGTACGTCAAATAAAAATGTGATTCATGTAAAAAATATCTATATATTTTTGTAAAAAAAAACTATTCTTCACATTTTCAAACAGTCCATTTATATTTTCCAACAGGGCTACACATTTGTGTCGTTTTTTTTTTCTCGTCTAAGAAGCCTCGTTTCACTTCCAAAAATAAAATGAAACCATCTAGTGTTCAGCGAAATAATAACTCAATGTCAAATACAGTTAGCCTCGTCAAATAAGTAACATCCAATCACATTAACTGTTACTCTCTCGCGGGAATTCCACTAACGGTCTGTATGCAGCCAAACACAGATGCTGCTCATTCTGTTTGATCGAAAATTGATAAATGGTTAAAAAAAGTAAAGACACATACCAACTCTACTGGTAGTACTGCAACTACCAGCAGTACTACACCTGTACCTGTCGACGACACAAGTTGTTCTGCTTCCAGGAGCACATCCAATGCTAGCATCAGTAATTCTACATTTGTTGTTAGCCCAGCTAGCATGGAAACTGACAGTTGTGAATCTGATGCAGCCGAAGAGCTACTGCCCCCTTACCCGGGAAAGCACCGAACAACAGACAGGGACGTTGGACCATCGAAGAGGCGCAAATATGATAAGAACTACATTGATTTGGGGTTCACTTATATTGTGAGTAGTGCCTTTCCTCGGCCACAGTGTGCAAAATATGCCAATTTGAAAAATAAGCCACAGGAGTTTTTTGAGCGAGAATTAAGATGACTTTTGAGTAGTAAGACATGTATAAAAGCAACAGATACCATTAATAAGAAGGGGCTAGAAGCGTCTTATATGGTGAGCTACCGAGTGGCTAGGACAGGCAAGCCCCATACTATTGTGGAGGACTTAATTCTTCCTGCTGCCTCGGATATGGTTGGGACAATGCTGGGGGAAAAGGCCAACAAAACTATACTGTCAACACTGTTTCACGACGCATCAGTGACATACTGTATGTGCAAAAGTATTCTCACAACTCGATGAAACCTTCACTCTTGCGCAGACATTTAGAAACAAAACATGCCCATTTGAAAAATAAGCCACAGGAGTTTGAGTCCAGAATTAAGATGACATTTGTGTAGTAAGACATGTATAAAAGCAACAGATACAATTAATAAGAAGGGTCTAGAAGCCAAAAACACTATACAGACAATGGCTTCATCAAACAACTCTGTTTCACGATGCATCATTGACAAGGCAGGAGATGTTTTGAACTGAAACAGTTACTGCTTCGCATACAAGCCAGTGAATTCTATGCATTACAGCTGGATGAGTAAACAGACATGGCGGGTCTGGCACAGCTCCTGGTATATGTCCGTTACGTTAACGGGGGGTCAATTAAGGAAGACATCCTCTTCTACAAACCACTGGAAACCAGGAGAACAGCAGTGGATTTTTTACTGTACAGCTTTGTGACATCAAATGGACTTTGGTGGTCAAGATGTGTTGGTATCTGTACTGATGGTGCAAAAGCCATGACAGGAAGACATAATGGAGTGGTAACACGCGTGCAAGCAGTTGCTCCCGACGCCACTTAGGTACACCACTTAGGTACACTGCAGCATCCTCTGAGAGGCTCTTGCTGCCAAGGGAATGCTTGACAGCTTGAAAGATGTTTTGGACACTACAGTGAAAATGGTTAACTTTGTTAAAGCAAGGCCCCTGAACTCTCGTGTATTTTATGCACTATGCAATGATATGGGCAGCGACCATGTAACGCTTTTACAATATACAGAAGTGCTCTGGTTATCAAGGGGCAAAGTATTGAGACGTTTTTTGAATTGAGAGACGAGCTTAAAGTTTTCTTTACTGACCATCATTTTCACTTGTCTGTCCGCTCGCACAATGACGAGTATCTCACACGACTGGCCTATATGGGTAATGTTTTTTTCTCACCTGCATGATCTGAATCTAGGATTACAGGGACTCTCCGCAACTATATTCAATGTGCGGGACAAAATTGAGGCTATGATTAAGAAGTTGGAGCTCTTCTCTGTCTGCATTAACAAGGACAACACACATGTCTTTCCATCATTGTATGATTTGTTTGTGTGCAAATGAACCCAAGCTTACGGACAATGTAAAATGTGATATAGCGAAGCACCTGAGTGAGTTGGGTGTACATTTACGCGGGTACTTTCCCGAAACGGTTGACACAAACAACTGGATTCATTATCCCTTTCATGCCCTGCCTCCAGTTCACTTACCGATATCTGAAATTGAAATTGCAACAAGCGGTTCTGTGAAAATGTAATTTAATTCAGAAGCCACTGCCAGATTTCTGGATTGGGCTGTGCTCAGAGTATCCTGCCTTGGCAATTCGAGCTGTTAAGACACTGATGCCCTTTGCAACCACGTACCTATGTGAGAGTGGATTCTCGGCCCTCACTAGCATGAAACTCAATACAGGCACAGACTGTTTGTGGAAAAAGACTGAGACTCTCTCCAATATAACCCAACATTGCAGAGTTATGTGCATCCTTTCAAGCACACCCTTCTCATTAACTTGTGGTGAGTTATTCACAATTGTTGATGAACAAATTAGGTTTTATATGTCAGATGGCTAAATAAAGAGCAAAATTATTGATTATTATTATTCGTGCCCTGTTCCTATAAGAGCTCTTTTTCACTTCCCACGAGCCGGGTTGTGACAAACTCGCACTCATTCTTATGTTAAATAAATGTATTGTAAAGTGTGTGTGTGGCAGGCTTACAACGATGACAAAAAACAACATTTGAGAGTGCACTGACCCTGGTGCCAGAGGGGGTACGGAGGTCGAATGTTTGAAGGGGTACGGGACTATAAAAAGTTTGGGAACCACTGATCTATGTTACATTTTATGCCAACGTATTTTGACATATTAGCGGAACCTTTTTTTTACCACACAAATTAACAAAATTACAGGCTAAGAATGGACAGAGAGAGGCCTATGTGTTCGTCTTATCATATTTCTCCAATGCCAAATCAGCGTGTGTTGATTGCAACGAAACTGTCTATGTTCACAAATAGTTAAATCTGAGACATAGTTAGGAATCTGAGCATGTCACTGTACTTTCAAAAGTTAGGCCTACCTTTCCACCCCAGACAGAGTAGGGCTACTGGCGCATAAAAAAGTACAAAAGTGCATTCGGAAAGTTCAGACCCCTTCCCTTTTTCCACATTTTGTTACGTTACAGCCTTATTCTAAAATTGATTACATTTTAAACAAAAATCAATCTACACACAATACCCCATAATGACAAATGTGAAAACAGGTTTAGCAATTTAGGCAAATGTATTACAAATAAAACACAAAGTATTCAGACCCTTTGCTGTGAGCCTTGAAATTGAGCTCAGGTGCATCCTGTTTCCATTGATCATCCTTGAGATGCTTCTACAACTTGATTGTCTATATAAGGTCCCATGGTTGACAGGACATGTCAGAGCAAAAACCAAGCCATGAGGCCGAAGGAATTGTTCGTAGAGCTCCGAGAATGGATTGTGTCGAGGCACAGATCTGGGGAAGGGATGAGATGAGATGAAAGATCCTTCCCAAAGGACAACCATCTCTGCAGCACTCCATCAATCAGGCCTTTATGGTAGAGGGGCCAGACAGAAGTCACTCCTCAGTAAAAGGCACGACAGCCCGCTTGGAGTTTGCCAAAAAGCGCCTAAAGACTCTCAAGCCATGAGAAACAAGATTCTTTGGTCTGATGAAACCAAGATTGAACGTTTTGTCTGGAATTCCAAGTGTCACGTCTGGAGTAAACCTGGCACCATCCCTATGGTGAAGCATGGTGGAGGCAGTATCATGCTGTGGGGATGTTTTTCAGCGGCAGGTACTGGTCGACTGGTCAGGATCGAGGGAGAGATGTGCTGGCCACTCCATTATAGAAAGAATACCATCTGACTGCTTCTTCCCTAAATACAGTTGAAGTCAGAAGTTTACATGCAGTACACCTTAGCCAAATACATTTAAACTCAGTTTCACAATTCCTGACATTTAATCATAGTAAAAATTCCCTGTCTTAGCTCAGTTAGGATCACCCCTTTATTTTAAGAATGTGAAATGTCAGAATAATATTAGAGAGAATTATTTATTTTGGCTTTTATTTCTTTCATCACATTCCCAGTGGGTCAGAAGTTTGCATACACTCAATTAGTATTTGGTAGCATTGCCGTTAAATTGTTTAACTTGGGCCAACGTTTCGGGGGGGCCTTCCACAAGCTTCCCACAATAAATTGGGTGAATTTTGACCTATTCCTCCTGACATAGCTGGTGTAACTGAGTCAGGTTTGTAGGCCTCCTTGCTCGCACACACTTTTTCAGTTCTGCCCACAAATGTTCTATAGGATTGAGGTCAGGGCTTTGTGATGGCCACTCCAATACCTTGACTTTGTTGTCCTTAACGTAGCAAAAATTACTAACTCATCTTTCGACCAAATTAGCAGTTACTGCCTTTTTGCTTGGTAGGGTAGTATAGGTTTCAAATTTTTTAAATATGTTGACTGATAAAAAACTAAGACAATTACTCAAAGATAAATACCATTTTTGTATATACATTTTGATATATGGGTTTCCATGGTTAAGGCTGGGCGGCACCTCCTAATGGACAGGTGTTTTATCTACAGCTATGCCTTTGGTCTCCTATCCAGGGTTTTAACCAAGCCCAGCCTTGCTTAGCTTTGATATTTGCCACTACCAATGTGCTATTGTGAGAATGATTGTTGAGAGACGTCCACTTATTAACAAAATAGATTCACTGCTACTATCAAAGTCATTCCTCCTTCACCCCCTCCTCTTCTCCTGTCCTTCTCTCTCCTCCTCCCCTACCCCTCCTCCTCTCTCCTCCTCTCCTTTTGTCCTCCTCTGTCCTTCTTTCCTCCACCACCTCCTCATCTCCCTTCTACAGTGCCTTCGGAAAGTATTCAGACTTTTTGACTTTTTCCACATTTTGTTACATTACAGCCTTATTCTAAAATGTATTAAATACAAATAAATCCTCATTAATCTACACATAATACCCCATAATGACAAAGCGAAAACTGGTTCAGGCATTTTTGAAAATTAATAAAAATATTAAACAGAAATACCTTTACCTAAGTATTCAGACCTTTTGCTATGAGACTCGAAATTTAGCTCGGGTGCATCCTGTTTCCATTGATCATCCTTGAGATGTTTCTACAACTTGATTGGAGTCCACATGTAGTAAATTCACTTGATTGGACATGATTTGGAAAGGCACACAACTGTCTATATAAGGTCCCACAGTGCATGTCAGAGCAAAAACCAAGCCATGAGATCGAAGGAATTGTCCATAGAGCGCCGAGACAGGATTGTGTTGAGGCACAGATCTGGGGAAGGTTACCAAAAAATATCTGCAGCATTGAAGGCCTCCAAGAACACAGTGGCTTCCATCATTCTTTAATGGAAGTTTGGAACCACAAAGACTCCTCCCAGAGCTGGCCGCCCAGCCAAACTGAGCAATTGGGGGAGAAGGGCCTTGGTCATGCAGGTGACCAAAAACCTGATGGTCACTCTGAGAGAGCTCCAGAGTTCCTCTGTGGCGATGGGAGAAACTTCCAGAAGGACAACGATCTCTGCAGCACTCTACCAATCAGGCCTTTATGGTAGAGTGGCCAGACGGAAGCCCCTCAGTAAAAGGCACATGACAGCCCACTCGGAGTTTGCCAAATGGCCCCTAAAGACTCCCAGACCGTGGAAACAAGATTCTCTGGTCTGATGAAACCAAGATGGAACTCTTTGGCTTGAATGCCAAGCGTCACATCTGGAGGAAACCTGGCACCATCCATATGGTAAAGCATGGTGGTGGAAGCATCATGCTGTGGGGATGTTTTTAAGTAGCAGGGACTGGGAGACTAGTCAGGATCGAGGAAAGATGAACGGAGCAAAGTAAGAGAGATTCTTGATGAAAACCTGCTCCAGAGCGCTCAGAACCTCAGACTGGGGCAAAGGTTCACCTTCCAATAGGACAACGACCCTAAGCACACAGCCAAGACAATGCAGGAGTGATTTTGGGCCAAGTTTCTGAATGTCTATGAGTGGCCCAGCCAGAGCCCGGACTTGAACCTGATCCTCTGGAGAGACCTGAAAATAGTTGTGCAGCAACACTCCCCATCCAACCTAACAGAGAGGATCTGCAGAGAATAATTGGAGAAACTTCCCAAATACAAGTAGCGTCATACCCAAGACTTTAATCGCTGCCAAAGGTGCTTCAAAAAAAAAAAAAAAGTACGGAATAAAGGGTCTGAATACTTATGTAAATGTGATATTTCCGTTTTTATTTGATATATAAAAGCTGTTTTTGCTTTGTCATTATGGGGTATTGTGTGTAGATTGGTGAGGGGAAAACAATTTAATCCATGTTAGATTAATGCTGTAATGTAACAAAATGTGGAACAAGTCGTGGGGTCTGAATACCTTCCTGAATGCACTGTTTTTGATGAGACCTTAGCTTACATGTCTCATGTATCTTTTTTATATGATATATGCAACATTTCTGTTGTCTAAATGTTATGTCAGACATTACAAGTGTATTTGCTGCCATATGTATCGCTTACAAGTTCCAGGTAGAGGGGCTCCTGAGTGGTGCAAGGCACTGCATCTCAGTGCGAGAGGTGTCATTACAGTCCCTGGTTGGAATCCAGGCTGAATCACATCTGGCCATGATTGGGAGTCCCATATGGTGGCACACAATTGGCCCAGTGTCACTGGGGTAGGCTGTCATTGTAAATAAGAATTTGTTCTTAACTGACTTGCCTAGTTAAATAAATATATAAGCAGGTTGTTCTCTACCATTGTAGGGTTGTTCGCTCCCTTGTAAAAGAGACCATGGTCTCAATGGGACTACCTGTTGAAATAAAGGTAAAATATGGGATATGTTTATTTTAGTTGACATTCTAAACAAATGGCTACCAATGACTGACTCTCTTTCTTGCATAGGAGCATTGGGCCAGTAACTGGTAGGTTGCTGGATCGAATCCCCGAGACGACAAGGTAAAAATCTTTTGTTTTGCCCTTGAACATGGCAGTTAACCCCCAACAACAATTGCTCCCTGGCGCCGATGATGTCGATTAAAGCCGTATGTCCACCAGATGCGCATACGTTTTCCTTTATGTTGTTTTTGCCAGATGTCTAGTCCGCATTTTCCGTACTTGAAGCACAATTGCTTCGCAAGGCTGCAGAAAATGGCTGCTAAAAATGATGAATGGAGACACATTGCCAAATAATTGTATTACCTGGTCAGTTGAATGTGAAATAATTAACTGGAAAGTGGAAGCTTACATAAAGTGTCCACTATATATACACAAAAGTATGTGTACACCCATTCAAAATACTGGACACTGCTATATCAGCCCCACCCATTGCTTACAGGTGTATAAAATCGAGCACAGAGCCATGCAGTCTCCATAGACAAACATTGGCAGTAGAATGGCCTTACTGAAGAGCTCAGTGGCTTTCAACATGGCACCATCATAGAATGCCAGCTTTCCAACAAGTCAGTTCATCACATTTCTGTCCTACTAGAGGTGCCACGGTCAACTCTATGTGCTGTTATTGTGAAGTGGAAATGTCTAGGAACAACAATGGCTCAGTCCGCGGTAGGTCACACAAGCTCACAGAACAGGACTGCGGAGTGCTGTAATGCGAACGCGTAAAAATGTCCTCGGTTGCAAAACTCACTAACGAGTTCCAAACTGCCTCTGGAAGCAACTTCAGCACAGGATATGTTCGTCGGGAGCTTCATGAAATGGGTTTCCATGGCCAAGTAACCGCACACAAACTAAAGATCACCATGCCATCCGTAGGGTGGAGTGATGTAAAGCTTGCCCCCATTGGACTCTGGAGCAGTGGAAACACATTCTCTGGAGTTTAAAAATATATATTTAACTAGGCAGGTCAGTTAAGAACAAATTCTTATTCTCAATGACGGCCTACACCGGCCAAACCTGGGCCAATTGTGCGCCGCCCTACTCACAATCACAGCGGGATGTGATAAAGCCTAGATTCAAACCAGGGACTGTAGTGACACATCTTGCACTGAGATGCAGTGCCATAGACCGCTGCGCCACTTGGGAGTGATGAATCATGCTTTACCATCTGGCAGTCCGATGGACAAATCTGGGTTTGGCAGATGCCAACTGGAATGTTTGATGGAGGAGTTATAATGTTCTGGGCTGTTTTTCATGGTTCGGGCTAGGCCCCTTAGCTCCAGGGAAGGGAAACTTTGTGGGAACAGTTTGAGGAAGGCCGTTTCCTGTTTCAGCATGACAATGCCACCGTGCACAAAATGAGGTCCATACAGAAATGGTTTGTCAAGATCGGTGTGGAAGAACTTGACTGGCCTGCACAGAGCCCTGACCTCAACCCCATCGATCACCTTTGGGATGAATTGGAATACCGACTGCGAGCCAGGCCTAATCGGCCAACATCAGTACCCGACCTCACTAATGCTCGTGGCTGAATGGAAGCAAGTCCCCGCAGCAATGTTCCAACATCTAGTGGAAAGCCTTCCCAGAAAAGTTAAGGCTGTTATAGCAGCAATGGGGGGGACCAACTCCATATTAATGCCCATGATTTTGGAATTAGATGTTTGACGAGCAGGTGTCCGCATACTTTTGATACATGTAGTGTATCTAGCAAAGTGGTTAGCTTTGTAGTTGGATAGCTAGTAAAGGAACACACAAGTTGAAAATATGAAACACATGCGGTACACAGAAAACACCTCAGCGTTGCGGATGGCTCCATTGACAATAAATAACTTCCGCCGGAACGCAGAGTTTGAGTTATCTGGTGGACACGAGGCTTAAGGCAATCCCCCGCAACCCTGACTCAGAGGGGTTGGGTTAAATGCGGAAGACACATTTAGGTTTAAAACTGACTAGGTATCCCCCCTTTCCCTTTCTCTCTCTCATACAGATGCTGTTGACAATTTAATAAAGCATGACTTTGTCAACCGTATCTCTCCCACAGCTTCCTGGCCAAAGTGACAACAGAGTGTGGGTGAGTGGAAAAACAGGAAGTGGATGAGACGCTGGTGGGCAGACTGCATTCCCGTTTTGCCACTTGGAGACAGACACGTACTCATCAGGACATTGCTCAACACACAGAACCCATGGTGCAAGCTCGATAGCCTCCCCCCAGTCAGGAAGACAGCTCACATGTGGTATTGCTGTACTGTACCTGGCGGCAGGTAGCCTAGTGGTTAGAGCATTGGGCCAGTAACTGAAAGGCTGCTGGATTGACTCCCCAAGCTGACAAGGTAAAAAGCTGTCGTCCTGCCCGAGCAAGGCAGTTAACCAACTGTTCCCTGGGTGCCGTGGATGTCGATTATGGCAGCCCCCGGCACCGCTCTGATTCAGAGGGGTTGGGTTAAATGCAGAAGACACATTTCAATTAAATGCATTCAGTTGTACAACTGACTAGATTTACAATTTGAGGCAGATGTGTGAAGCTCCTTGTCAGTCGTACATATTAAACCATATCTCTTTGTTAACCAGGATGCAGAGTGCAGAGTTAGTAGAATGTACAGTGTATTTACACAGCATATCCTCAAGCCATAATCATTTTGTAAATAAAATGAGTAATAGTGAACGAAAGGCCAGACTTAGGTGTTTAACATTCTGGTAGTACACACAAACAAACTGGGCGGCTGAACTGTCAGCAGTCGGGTGCTTCGGGAGACATTTGAATTCCCAGAAATCCTGTAGTATGTAGATGTCCGATGGAGATCTACCCTGAGCAAATAGCATGTGATGCAAAACATTGGCTGCTCTATGTAGATCATATAAAGCGGTGTAGCTACTAGCTAGGATGTCTAAATTACACTCCCGCTATTGTAAATAGCTACAAAAACAAGAGCTATTTTCAATGCAGGAAAACCCAAGTTATTCCCTTTGTAGTGAGCTAACATAAATTGTGTTAGTGCCCTCAGCGAGTGATATCCCAGCTCACGAGGGAGAATGTATTGGTGTATGTAAGTTGTTGATCTGTTCAAAAGGCTGCCATGTCGTGACTCACTGACTTTCTTGATTATGACCATAGATTTATACTGAAGTAGTGAGTAAGGCCCCCCTAACACAGATGTAACAGATCTGTTTACAGTCAGTCAGAAAGAGTAGAGCGGAGCAGGAGTGGGGGTGGGGGGCAGAGGAGTAGGGTCGGTGTCAGTGGGTGCTTTGGCCCCCATGGCTCCTTCTGACATCTGTGAGTCAATTAGCTGACTGGAGAGAAAACATCCCTGCCCCCTCCACCAAACAACCCTCGGCCTGGCAACAGCCCCAGCCTGCTATCCATACTGAATGTGAATGCAGCCAGCCTGGTGAGAGTGGGGGAGGGGTGCTAGTCAGAGCTAGGGGTGGTGGGGCTGAGGAGGTTGGATGTCAAGAATGTGGCTCATGGTCTGTCTTTTGTATGTTTTGTATTAGACTGGTGCACGACGGGCTGGTCTACTACACTCTTAGAAAAAAAAGGTGCTATCTAGAACCAAAAAGGGTTATTCGGCTGTCCCCATAAGATAACCCTTTGAAGAAACCCTTTTGGTTCCAGGTAGAACTCTTTCCACAGAGGGTTCTACATGGAACCCAAAAGAGTTCTACCTGGAACCAAAAATGGTTCTTCTATGGGGACAGCCGAAGAACCCTTTTGGAACCCTTTTTTCTATGAGTCTACAGTAGCTAACTCAGCTCCCTTTAACTCCTGTGTAAAAACCAAAAGGCCATTTTGCTAGCTACCTTTCTAAAGTAACACACAATGTATAAACAGGATGAACAAATTAACCCACCCACAACATATAGGTAAAGTCCACTCTTTCTGTTCCTCAATTTATTTTATCTCTCTTTCATTCTCATCCCCTTCAAAATACTGTACATTCACTTTCCTTATCTTCTCCTTCTTCCCCCGGATGGTGCGTCCCACATTCCCTTCATCATCCGTGTCTGATGTCCTCCTCCGTCCATCTCCGATGTCCTCCTATGGAACTATGCTTCAGTCACATCGCTAATTATTTAAGAGCCACTACCTCATTAACAGTGTTGGGAGGTAATAAATGATTTATGGGCCATTCTTCACGTCGACTGCCGTTCATGTCCCTCAGCCCCCCTCCTGCCTGCCTCACAGGTTCTATCTTCGTTTGTCCACCCTGGTGTCTCTCCCCCTCGTTCTCCTGGTTTGGTCAGGTTTCTTGCTTTTATTAGGGATCGGTGGATGATTGTAAATCATGCAGCACCTTGTCACGATCGCAGATTTTAGATAAACAACAAATGTCGGTACATATAAGTGTCTTATATCGGCTGAAAGCTTAAATTCTTGTTAATATAACTGCACTGTCCAATTTACAGTAGCTATTACTGCGAAAAAAATGTCAGGCTATTGTTTGAGTAGAGCTCCTAACAACAAAACACTTTTTTCAACGCGATAGTTTGATAAATTCACCTCTGAAGGTGAAATGTGTACTTACATTCTGAAAACTTGCTCTGATTTATCATCCAAAGGGTCCCACAGATAACATGAAGTGTCATTTTCTTAGATAAAATCCTTTTTCATATCCTAAAAAGGTCCATATAGCATGAACGATCGATTTTGTATTTCCACTCGTTCAATTTGCAAAGAAAGGAAATCTGTAAAAATCTAACCCTAAACGTTGTGTCAACCAGTCATGTATTCCTCAGAGGTTTTAGAATGTAACCAGACTTCACTATATCATTAGGGGTGTAGTATATCCTATAGGACACCAAAGCAACTCCGATCTTCACTTGATCAACTCTAACTTTGTCAAATAAGCACCCATTTTTTTATTTTACAAGGCAAGTCAGTTAAGAACAAATTCTTATTTTCATTGATGGCTTAGGAACGGTGGGTTAACTGCCTTGTTCAGGGGCAGAACAGATTTTTTACCTTGTCAGCTCAGGGATTTCATCTTGCAACCTTTCGGTTACTAGTACAACGCTCTAACCACTAGACTAGCTGCCTCCCTAACATTAGCCCAATCGGGTTCAAACAAAGCTAGCTAGATAGCCAATGAGCTGGGTTTTACGGTAGTATCCGGAAACCCTGCATCTGTCGAAAAATGTAGCTGCTAACCTTATGTGACAGCATGTCTTTTCCTTTTGGACAAAAATTATAAGAAAATTCAGAGTTATGAAAACTGGTTGTTTTTCAAATGTTGAACTTAAAATATGGCTACTAATACTGTCCAAAATCTAAGTATACAGATTTACAGATATACAGATATTCTTGCAGGAAAATGTAATATGAATGCAAATGTCTCCTTCACAATTTTCCCAAATGTACCTGGGTGACTTCACACTAAATGTCATGTAGTTCACTCATACTTCAAGTTTTCCACCTGAAACTTTACACATACACTGCTGCCATCTTGTCGACACTATTGGAATTACAACCAGAGTGATGCTAGAAGTGGGACCTTTCTGTTGCATTTCAAAGATGGTGGTCGATTTTTTTTTCTTCTACCAGATCTATTGTGTTATTCTCCTACATTCAATTCACATTTCCACAAACTTCAAAGTGTTTCCTTTCAAATGGTGCCAAGAATATGCATATCCCTGCTTCAGGGCCTGAGCTACAGGCAGTTAGATTTGGGAATGTCATTTTAGGCGAAAATTGGAAAAAAGGGGGTTATCCCAACTCAATATGAGGACTGTGGAAATGTTGAGGCTGGATTCCGAGCAGGAAGTGCAGTGAAGAAGACCGAGAGATACTGTAGGTGTGTCTTCCCTCTGACCCCCTGGGCAGGGAATGTAAAAATACAATGTTGTGTGTATTGTGGAAATGTCTTAACGACATTATTGGGAGAAAATTTGATGACTCTAGCCACCTTTATATCTGGTTCTAATATGCGTCTTTGTCCTGTGTCCTCATTCTGATTGTGCCCACATTTTTAGACAGGTGTAGATGATTAAAAGACACATTGTGAACTGATTTAGATCAGATCTTACAAGTGTAAACAGGCAAGATCGGGACAAGATAAGGATGAAGGACGCATGTTAGTACCAGGTATAAATAGGGCTAGAGAGAGATGGTATCATTTTAAACTGAGCCTAGGGACAATAAGAGAGTGACCGGGAAAACTGGTCAGATGCAATGCACATTCAAAACAGTAACTCATCACTAGACAGAATGAAACTGGCAGGCATTGATAATTAAAAAAATATTAAATAAATGATTCAGAGTTTATATATATTCTAGGATAGACCTGTTAATTCACAACAGATATCCAATGCCTCAAATAAATAATCTAATTCAGTACCAGGCTTTCCTTACTGACCGTGGCTGTCCCGCTGTCCCATAAGGATGGGAGACAGGTGCAGGAATACGTAATAGAGTTTTTAAATTCTTGACCCAAAACAAAAGAGTGAGGTGTAAATCTCTAAAATAATAACCTGTAATAACAAGTGCACAAAAATACACGTAGCACCAAAGAAAACTAATAAAACAGAGCACAGGTACTCACAAGACCAATGGACATAGGACAATGATCGACAAGGACAATGGGGAACAGAGTGCACATACAGTGGGGCAAAAAAGTATTTAGTCAGCCACCAATTGTGCAAGTTCTCCCACTTAAAAAGATGAGATAAGCCTGTAATTTTCTCATAGGTACACTTCAACTATGACAGAATGAGAAGAAAAAAAATACAGAAAATCACATTGTAGGATTTTTAATGAATTTATTTGCAAATTATGGTGGAAAATACGTTTTTGGTCACCTACAAACAAGCAAGATTTCTGGCTCTCACAGACCTGTAACTTCTTCTTTAAGAGGCTCCTCTGTCCTCCACTCATTACCTGTATTAATGGCACCTGTTTGAACTTGTGAATAATTCAAGTCATATGATTAATCATTTTGATAAGAATGTAATTTCACTTAATTTAAAATGACTAAAACCAAAACACCTTTTATTTAGACACACCAAATTATCAATGGAATCCTCAAATTTATGACATAGTAAAAATGTGTGATTAGCTAATAATTTTTATTTAATATAGATCCCTCACCCAATAACAGTTTTCCACTGGAGGGAATGCTCAAGGTCCATGTACAGTGCCTTGCGAAAGTATTCGGCCCCCTTGAACTTTGCGACCTTTTGCCACATTTCAGGCTTCAAACATAAAGATATAAAACTGTATTTTTTTGTGAAGAATCAACAACAAGTGGGACACAATCATGAAGTGGAACGACATTTATTGGATATTTCAAACTTTTTTAACAAATCAAAAACTGAAGAATTGGGCGTGCAAAATTATTCAGCCCCTTTACTTTCAGTGCAGCAAACTCTCTCCAGAAGTTCAGTGAGGATCTCTGAATGATCCAATGTTGACCTAAATGACTAATGATGATAAATACAATCCACCTGTGTGTAATCAAGTCTCTGTATAAATGCACCTGCACTGTGATAGTCTCAGAGGTCCGTTAAAAGCGCAGAGAGCATCATCAAGAACAAGGAACACACCAGGCAGGTCCGAGATACTGTTGTGAAGAAGTTTAAAGCCGGATTTGGATACAAAAAGATTTCCCAAGCTTTAAACATCCCAAGGAGCACTGTGCAAGCGATAATATTGAAATGGAAGGAGTATCAGTCCACTGCAAATCTACCAAGACCTGTCCGTCCCTCTAAACTTTCAGCTCATACAAGGAGAAGACTGATCAGAGATGCAGCCAAGAGGCCCATGATCACTCTGGATGAACTGCAGAGATCTACAGCTGAGGTGGGAGACTCTGTCCATAGGACAACAATCAGTCGTATATTGCACAAATCTGGCCTTTATGGAAGAGTGGCAAGAAGAAAGCCATTTCTTAAAGATATCCATAAAAAGTGTTGTTTAAAGTTTGCCACAAGCCACCTGGGAGACACACCAAACATGTGGAAGAAGGTGCTCTGGTCAGATGAAACCAAAATTGAACTTTTTGGCAACAATGCAAAACGTTATGTTTGGCGTAAAAGCAACACAGCTCACACCATCCCCACTGTCAAACATGGTGGTGGCAGCATCATGGTTTGGGCCTGCTTTTCTTCAGCAGGGACAGGGAAGATGGTTAAAATTGATGGGAAGATGGATGGAGCCAAATACAGGACCATTCTGGAAGAAAACCTGATGGAGTCTGCAAAAGACCTGAGACTGGGACGGAGATTTGTCTTCCAACAAGACAATGATCCAAAACATAAAGCAAAATCTACAATGGAATGGTTCAAAAATAAACATATCCAGGTGTTAGAATGGCTAAGTCAAAGTCCAGACCTGAATCCAATCGAGAATCTGTGGAAAGAACTGAAAACTGCTGTTCACAAATGCTCTCCATCCAACCTCACTGAGCTCGAGCTGTTTTGCAAGGAGGAATGGGAAAAAATGTCAGTCTCTCGATGTGCAAAACTGATAGAGACATACCCCAAGCGACTTATAGCTGTAATCGCAGCAAAAGGTGGCGCTACAAAATATTAACTTAAGGGGGCTGAATAATTTTGCACGCCCAATTTTTCAGTTTTTGATTTGTTAAAAAAGTTTGAAATATCCAATAAATGTCGTTCCACTTCATGATTGTGTCCCACTTGTTGTTGATTCTTCATAAAAAAATACAGTTTTATATCTTTATGTTTGAAGCCTGAAATGTGGCAAAAGGTCGCAAAGTTCAAGGGGGCCGAATACTTTCGCAAGGCACTGTATGTGGAAACTCCTTCGAGACTGTTGGAAAAGCATTCCAGGTGAAGCTAGTTGAGAGAAAGTGTGCAAAGCTGTCATCAAGGCAAAGGGTGTCTACTTTGAAGAAGACTGGTACTGTATATGTTTGTTTGGATTCAATGTCAACGTCATCAGGAGTATGCCTATGTGCATGAATAGAGACCAGTTCTAAGGGCCACTACATGTCTAAGTATTTTTCCAAACCAAAATATTCCACTGAGGATACAGAATGTAAAGAATGGAAGAATAGAAGACAAGGAAAACAGTTTTTCAGGGGAAGAGGGAGGGAGGGAGTGAGTGAGTTGGTGTAATTGATATAGGATAAGATGGGTATCAGTGGCAGGGTTGAGATGAATAAACAGAGGGAGGGCATTGTGGACAGCTGAGTGTGAAGGAGAGGGGCACGCTTTGTGTGTGCGCACGCATGTGTGTATGTCAGTGGAAGCTGCTGAGGGGAGGACGGCTCATAATAATAGTTGGAACGGCGCGAATGGCATCAAACACATGTAAACCATGTGTTTGATGTTTTTGATACAATTGCACTTATTCTGCTCCAGCTTTACCATGAGCCCGTCCTCCCCAATTTAAGGTGCCACCAACCTCCTGTAGTGTATGTGCGTGCGCATATGTGTGTACGTGAAGGGTTCCTGGTGGAAGAGGTGGAGGGGTATGTGAGGCTGGTGGACTCCCAGGGGAACACTGGCCTGTGCTTGTATTGTATGAGAAAGACCTCTGTTTAGAGTTTCCTGTGGGACTGCCATGTACACAAAACACCATGTCTTTGTCTCACACACACATCTAGTCTCTACGCTGTCTCGCAGACTCAGACTCTGTCATGCACTTCCTCAGACACAAACTATCAGTGACACCTTTTTCTCCCCAGTATTGTGATATCCGCACAATTGGCCCATCGCTGTCCGGGTAAGTATTTGGCCCGGGGAAGGCCATCATTGTAAATAAGAATTTGTTCTTTATTTAACTAGGCAAGTCATTTAAGGTTAAATAAAATATCCAATTGGTAGTAACGATCTGGTCTCATCTCTGGAACTACCCTATGGACTCGGGAGAGGCGAAGGTCGAGAGCCATGTGTCCTCTGAAATATGACCCTGCCAAAAAGCACTGCTTCTTGACACACTGCTCGCTTAATCCGGAAACCAGCCGCATCAATGTCAAATCAAATCAAATATTATTGGTCACATACACATTGTTAGCAGATGTTAATGCGAGTGTGGCGATATGATTGTGCTTCTAGTTCCGACAGTACAGTAATATCTAACAATTTCCCAACAACTACCTAATACATCAAAATCTAATGCGGTGAATGAGAATATGTACATGTAAATATATGGATGAGCGATGGCCGAGTGGCATAGACAAAGTGCAATTGATGGTATAAAATACAGTATATACATATATGAGTAATGTAAGATATAACATTATTAAAGTGGCATTATTTAGAGTGCATTGTTTAAAGTGACTAGTGATCAATTTTTTTAAGTGGCCAGTGACTGGATTTCAATGTAGGCAGCAGCCTCTCTGAGTTAGTGATTGCTGTTTAGAAGTCTGATGGCCTTGAGATAGAAGCTGTTTTTCAGTCTCTCGGTCCCATCTTTGATGCACCTGTACTGACCTCGCCTTCTGGATGGTAGCGGTGTGAACAGGCAGTGGCTCGGGTGGTTGTTGTCCTTGATGATCTTTTTAGCCTTCCTGTGACATCGGCTGCTGTAGGTGTCATAGAGGGCAGGTAGTTTGCCCCCGGTGATGCGTTGTGCAGACTGCACCACCCTCTGGAAAGCCTTGCGGTTGAGTGCGATGTAGTTGCCATACCAGGCTGTGATACAGCCCGACAGGATGCTCTCAATTTGTGCATCTGTAAAAGTTTGTCAGGGTTTTAGGTGACAAGACAAATTTATTCTGCCTCCTGAGGTTGAAGAGGCGCTGTTGCGCCGTCTTCACCACACTGTCTGTTGGGTGGACCTTCTCCACTGCTGTCCCTTTGATGTGGATAGGGGGGCGCTCCCTCTGCTGTTTCCTGAAGTACACAATCATCTCCTTTGTTTTGTTGATGTTGAGTGAGAGGTTGTTTTCCTGACACCACACTCCGAGTGCCCTCACCTCCTCCCTGTTGAGCGGTATGCAAACTGAAGTGGGTCTAAGGTGGAGGTGATATGATCCTTGACTAGTCTCTCTAAGCACTTCATGATGACAGAAGTGAGTGCTACGGGGCGGTAGTCATTTAGGTCAGTTAACTTTGCCTTCTTGGGCACAGGAACAATGGTGGCCATCTTGAAGCATGTGGGGACAGCAGACTGGGACAGGGAGCGATTGAATATGTCTGTTAACACGCCAGCCAGCTTGTCTGTGCATGCTCTGAGGACGCGGCTAGGGATGCCGTCTGGGCCAGCAGCCTTGTGAGGGTTAACACGTTTAAATGTTTTACTCATGTCGGTCACGGAGAAGTGGAAGGGGTGGGTAGAGTCCTTGTTAGCGGGCCGCGATGGTGGCACTGTATTATCTTTAAAGAGGGCAAAGAAGGTGTTCACTTTGTCTGGATTCGTAATGTCAATGTCCGTAAGGTGGCTGGTTTTCTTTTTGTAGTCTGGGATTTAGTCCGTGATTTCCTGATTAATTGTATCATTAAATAGTACCCGCAAAACACCCGTCTCAACGTCAACAGTGAAGAGGCGACTCCGGGATGCTGGCCTTCTAGGCAAAGTTCCTCTGTCCAGTGTCTGTGTTCTTTTGCCCATCTTAATCTTTTCTTCTTATTGGCCAGTCTGAGATATGGCTTTTTTTCCTTTGCAACTCTGCCTAGAAGTCGCCTCTTCACTGTTGACGTTGAGACTGGTGTTTTGCGGGTACTATTTAATGAAGCTGCCAGTCTGTTTCTCAAACGTGACACTAATGTACTTGTCCTCTTGCTCAGTTGTGCACTGGGGCCTCCCTCTTCTACATTAATGTGGATGCTACCATGATTACGAATAATTCTGAATGAATCATGAGTAATGATGAATGACAAAGTTACAAACGCACAAATACCATACCCCCAAGACATGGTAACCTCTCACCATTACAATAACATGGGGAGGTTAGCATTTTGGGGGGGGGGGGGGGTATGATATTTGTGCGTCTGTAACTTTCTCAGTTATCATTATTCACGATTCATTCAGGATTATCCGTAATTATGGCAGCATCCACATTCATGTAGAAGTGTTTAGAAACGTATTTAGTTTCTCAAACTAGACTCTAGTGTACTTGTCCTCTTGCTCAGTTGTGCACCGGGGCCTCCCACTCCTCTTTCTATTCTGGTTAGAGACAGTTTGTGCTGTTCTGTGAAGGGAGTAGTACACAGCGTTGTACGAGATCTTCAGCTTCTTGGCAATTTCTCGAATGGAATAGCCTTCATTTCTCAGAACAAGAATAGACTGATGAGTTTCAGAAGAAAGTTATTTGTTTCTTGCCATTTTGAGCCTCTAATCAAACCCACAAATGCTGATGCTCCAGATACTCAACTAGTCAAAAGGCCAGTTTTATTGCTTCTTAAATCAGAACAACAGTTTTCAGCTGTGCTAACATAATTGCAAAAGGGTTTTCTAATGATCAATTAGCCTTTTAAATTGATAAACTTGGATTAGCTAACACAAAGTGCCATTGGAACACAGGAGTGATGGTTGCTGATAATGGGCCTCTGCACACCTATGTAGATATTCCATTAAAAATCAACCGTTTCCAGCTACAACAGTCATTTACAACATTAAAAATGTCCACACCATATTTCTGATAATTTTGATGTTATTTTAATGGACAAAAAATGTTGCTTTTCTTTCAAAAACAAGGACATTTCTAAGTGACCCCAAACTTTTGAACGGTTGTGTATATTCTACTTTGTGTCAATGGAGAACATAAGTCTACCCTGTGATTTCTGGGCTGGTTGGGTGGGACCAACTGCCAGAGCATGACTGTGCAGATCTAGGAACCTCCTCCCATATCGATGTGATTAGGGTCCAAAGCCCTGGAGGTGATTGTAACATGATTAACGGTCAAAGTCTCTAGTCTCCTTATATGTAGAGAGGGCAGTTCCACAATGATGCAGATAGTTAAATATTTTAGGGAGGAAAGAAGTAAGAACATTCAGGATGTATGGGCAGTATAAAGTTCACAGTATGTTGTGAGGGGTTTCCTAAATGTGGTTAAGTGGTTTAATGTAGCATCATGTATAATATGCATCTCAAGAATACATTCTCTATCTTTCCTCCCAATACAGACACATGCACGTACGTACGCCTATGCAGACACACACACACGTCTGCCTAACTGCCTTGCACATGGGCATGTCCTGGCGAGCCTCCATTGGAAGCCTACCTTGTGAAATGGGGAGTGAATGAGGCCCTTTGAGGCCTGGATGGTGAGAGACAGGTCCATTGTTAATAACAGCTGGGCTTCTTGTTTCTGCTCCCCTCTCTGGGGGCAGTGGGCGGAGATTGGGTTTCTACCACCCACCCAACCCCACATCTGCAGCAGCAGTATTGACTGTGACTTAAAGGCGCTTGCTTGCATGATACACTTCAGCTGGCGAACTTCGCTATGCGAACCTAACGCATTTGTGCTCGGGTACTCCCTCAAAACACTGTAGCTTGAAAAATTAGAAAAAAGTGGCAATAGCACTGTTTGTCCATTTTGAGACGCCATCTCCAGTTTACACTTCCACAAAATAGTCCAAATTAATAAATAGATAACTCAAGAAATCTGTCAAGTTTTTTTTTTTATTGCTGACAAGCAAAACATTTTTGGGACTATGTCAACAATGGACAACAAATAACAAAAGGGTGTAATTTTCCCTGAGTTATCTTAGATTAATTCTGACTATTTTAAGGAAGTGGCTACGACGTCTCAAAATGCAAAAGCAGTACTATTGCCGTTTCTTTTCTCATTGTGCTTGATGTATTTGATAACATTCTACTGATTCCGCTCTAGCCATTACCATGAGCCCGTCGTCCCCAAATAAGTTGCCACCAACCTCCTGTGGTATATGAGCACACTTGTTTGGTTCAAACTGCCGAACTGAAGCATGCTGAGTGAGGCCTTGAGACAACTTCTCTCTGGACCCTGCAGCTATACCATCTTGTTTTTCTCCTAATTGTTTGCTGTGTGGGAGTGTAACTACTTGTGACAAGGAATCAAGACAGAGATCCTTAAAATGTCCACTTAGAAATGTTTCATGTTTGACAATTCCTTAGAACACAATGTAATTGTACCACAAACAATTCATTTGATGTGTTGTAGCCTATGATGAAATTCGTGTGAAATAACAATAATGCAACGGCTGATCTGACTTTCCGTAATGTTTGGCTAATGTTGTCTACTGGGGACTGCATGTCTGTATTGGTATACTCGATGTTGCACCTTCATATGTAATTGATCTGACTAGAGCCAACCACTTATTTCTGTATCATTCCTCACTGGCCTATCACAACACAAAACTACAAGCCTCTTCCTGTCTCCACATCCTCTCCCTTCTTCTCCCTCATCCCCCTCTCTTTTCCCACACTCCCTCCCACGCTGCCTGTGCTGTTATTGGTCAATCAGAAGCAGTTCTCCAGAGCATGCTCAGTTAGTCTCCTTGTGGCAGGAAAGTGGAATGGAACAAAGCTTCCCAAACTGGGGTATTCGGGCTATTTTTAGCCGTGCACATCCGTTTCTCCGGGCTCAGGCTCCAAATATAGATCACTGCATCAATGACTCCAAACAAGTCCCCTTCTCCCTGGCTCAAATCCACTTATGCAATGGCCCCCTTGTAGCAGGGAGAGCTGCCCGCACCACTGAGGCAGATCCAATACATGTTCTACTTCTCATCGTTTGTCTTATTCTATGTGTGTCTTAGGAACTTCATAATTTAGAAATGTAATTTCTTTATGTGTGTGTGTGTGTGTGTGTGTGTGTGTGTGTGTGTGTGTGTTCCTGTAGATCTAGTCTAGTAGGCCAGGTGTATGTGGCGTGCTGGAAATTGAGAGTGGAGGAAGCAGTCCATTTCCATTAGGACGTCAAACACAAATCCAGGAAAACATGTTGAGTGGGACCTAAAGGTCGCAACTGGTATCCTGTCATTCAGCACACAATATAGTTAGGGAAGTGACAAATAACGTAGCCAGTTTGTGTCAGTGCTCCCTAATAGGAGGAAGGTATCACCCTGCACACTGCCCTACCCCATCTGGACAAAAGGAATAGCTATGCTGTTCATTAACTATAGCTCAGCATTCAACACCATAGTACCCTCCTAGCTCATCATCCTCACCCTGTGCAATTGGGCCCTGGACTTTCTGACGGGCCGCACCCAGGTGGTGAAGGTAGGAAACAACATCTCCACTTTGCTAACCCTCAACCCCCCCCCCCCCCCCTCGCACTGTCGGAACTAGAAGTACAAGCATTTCGCTACACTCGCATTAACATCTGCTAACCATGCGTATGTGATTTGGTATGTACAACGGCCTTGGGTGAAATCATTCAAGACATGGATCACTTCTGTTCTAAATGTGTTACCGTCATAAAACTCAGTAGAAACAGCAGCCTGTTTGTATCTCAGCTGCCACATCTATTTACATTAGCCTAGGGAGAAGGGTAATAATGTCACTCACCACCAAAGATAACTTTTTCTCGATGAAAGCACCTTCTGGCAATTACAAGACAATCAATATTTTTTTCACCAAGAGGACCATTCAATTGTCACAGATTTTAATAAATCAGACGGATGTTTAGAGTATATGGGGAAAGAAAATCTTTAAGGTGTAAAAAAAAAAATTGCTTTCCCTTCCTCTATTGCTACCCACATGGATGAATATCCCCTCTCCTTTCTTTACATTAATATTGTGAATTGAGATGCTGCTGTGGGACGGATGGGTCAGTGGAGCAGCTGGTCCGTGGGAGGAAGAACTTAATCAGGCCTATATTGTGGCTCAGCTGTGTCTTTCTGCACTTTGTCATTCCAAATTGGCTTTCCAAATATATCCAGAGCCTGGGGAGGCTTTGACATGCTAATGTAGTGTCCGCGGCGGTGGGCTCACTACACACTCCTCTTAACCCAGAGCTTTAGATTACTACTGCCCCTGAAGGTACGCTACAACAAGGTGGGACGGGACAAAGCAGGCCCACCGTTAAGCGCAGACTGATGTGAGCCACAAAGTCAGGAATTATGGAAATAACTCTCGGTTTCTGACATCAAACCCTTCAAGCAATACGATTATATTGAAGAAGCATAGCTACAACATAATTGATCATTAAATAATTTAGGCCACACCTCTAGCTTGAAATCTGTAGAAGTACCAGTAAGTTGTTATTTTTGATAAGTTGCTCGATGTTAAGTGTGAGGGCATATAAGAACAGTAAATTCCTACTCTGATGAGATGAGAGCTATGTTGCTGGTGCTGTCTGGCCATCCAGGCAAAGATAACTGAATTCAGTTCAATTGTGGCCACAATATTTGTACCTCATCACCTCTCTGGCCATTTCAGTTGCTGAATAAAAAAAAGGAGAAAACACCACAGCGCCATTGAACTGGTCTTGGGCACGGCTTTGTGGCAGATGTAGTTAAAAGATCACCAGCAACCTCCCATAGCACAAACTATGCAGTCAATTCGCCTACAATGTTTTTACAATCCAGCGCACAACTCCGCATATTTGTATTTTGCTCATTTTGAGGGAGGAAAGCCAAGCCAATAGTATTTTTACTGCAACACACAGCAATTACAAAAGCACACCAGCACAGGAAGTGATATCAATATACTATAGGCTGAGAGAGAGAGAGAGAGAAAGAGAGAGAATTGCTGACACCCCTAGCTGCCAACGCTGGCTGCTGTTGTGAAGGGAACTGGTAGCTGTTTGCGACAACACACACAGAGTACACTAAGCATGTAAACACAGGATTTACTCATGTCCTCCTCCTTGTTCTCAGCATATCTGGAGGACCTGGCTGGCACCATGGCAATGACAGCCCACAGCCCGCCCACAGTGGCCAGGGCAGCACAGGTTGCCCCACTTTTGCCTGTCTATTGTTTACAGGGTATATTTGTTTTGAACAGGGGGTTTATTCAGACTTACACTCCTTTTGAACATTGCCGTCTCACCTGCTGTCTACAACAGCATCTTTAAAAATACAAAAAAATAGAGTGGGAGAAATCACTCACTGTGTTAATGCATGGGGCATCGTGATGATTTATGAAAAACAACAAATAAACACACACTTATTATGTTTGGACACTTTCCAATCGCTTATATGAACAATGCTTCTTTTCACAAACTTTTCATTAATTGGTGGATAATGCATATTCTTTTCTAAAGTCTGCAAAGACGCATAGTATTTTAATCGAATTCAAAAATCTTTACAGCGATGCAATTCCACCCTCCATGAATTTACCACCAGAGTACCATCACCTGGAATTGCAGAAAGAAAACAGGGAGAGAACAGAGAGAAAACAGAAAGGCTCCACAGCAAATAATGACCTCATCTTCCATCTGTGGGCTGCTGCAGGGAGGAGACACCTTCAACCTGGCCACGGCAGTCTGTCGCTGTCAGAAGGTGAGTGTAGCTGGTGCATGAAGTCAGGCACACGGTAAACAAAATACACTTGACCAAATACCAACGGTAAATATTACGCACAGGTGAACACAGCACCCGTCAAAAAAACAGCCATCATGAACCGAACTGAACGTAGAAATAATCATGCACAACAAACATGGGGGACACAGAGGGTTAAATACATTAACATGTAATTGGATAATGAAAACCAGGTGTGTAGAAAAAAAAGACAAAACCAATTGAAAATGAAAGATGGATCAGCGATGGCTAGAAGACCGGTGACATCGACCGCCGAACGCCGCCCGAACAAGGAGAGGGACCGACCTCGGCGGAAGTCGTGACATTCACTCCGTCTTCCTGGTGACATCTGCTTCTGGGTGACCAGGAGATGAATGCACCACCAGCAGAATGGGTACCATGCACTGACAACACACAGGCCACAACACGAGCAATGACGGCTTAGTCCAGTCACATTATTAGTCAAGTAAAATGCAAACTAACCTATCCCTAATAATTCCAGTTATAGTAGATACAATTTGATTGATGATACCTTGCTGATAATGGTTATGCTTATAGCAGATCTTCCGAAAGAGGGAAAGTAATGTTTATATTCTACTAACTGCGTAACTATGGTACAGTACGTCATTGTTTGTTTAATTGAATAGCACCCCCTTTCAAACCTGTAAGAGTAGAAGTTGACACACAGGTGGAGAATCTAAACATCTCATGCACATCACAACCCTGTGTCATGGTTTATTTCCATAGAAATGTAGTGTCATTGTCCTGTAAATCACTTACTTACATAATTACTGTGGAACCAGGCATAAAGATTCCTGTTTTCAGTGTGGTGTCCAGTGAGTGGAGGGATAGAAGGCAGAAAGAGAAATTCAGGTTAGAAAACAGGACATCCACATGTACATGAGAGAAGAACCAAAAGGTTGAGGTTGTGGCAACCTTCAATGTTTACCTGAACGCTGCTGAAATGTAGTTTTTTTTGGTTCCTAGAAACAAGGCACTCCCCTCTCAAAGAATTGTATTGATGTAGAATAGATAAACACTGTCCTGTGTCTGGATTCCTTTAATCTTCAGACTTAACACAGCCTCCTAAAATTCCACGGACAACTCCCAAGCATGTACACAGACACACACACACGTGTACTACACATGCACACCCAAATAAATTCATGCACACACACACCCACCCACGCACCCTAACACACCTGCTACTGTACATCTGTGAAATGTGGAATCAGCATAACTCTTCTGCATAAATTATTCTGACTAACACCTCCCACCACATGCACACACATACTCTCTTGCCAACCCCCTGCAATTAATGTGAAATCACATCCATAAAATACTTTGATGAAATTTTGCTACAAAATGACCACCACGTCACCTTCCTGTTCAAGTGAGCACAGCACAACAAGGCAAGTCTAAAAATGTCTCGTATGCTGCTGCATAAATGATGTATTATGCCAGGGATATACATGTACTGTAGCTAAGAAGGTAAAACTACATTTATGTTGTGTAGTAAGCTGTTAGTAGCCCATGTGCTTCCCCCTAATAATTGGTCCCTTTTCCCCTCATAACAGCCTACTGTTCTGACTTGGTGGTGCACGTGTAGCCTATAGCCTGTTTTAGAGAAATGTCATCATCCAATATTGTAAGGGCTTTCATTGACTGAGTATATGCCCCCTTAATTTATCCTACGGTTCTGACTTTGTGTACAGGGAGAATACTGTAAGAACGGCCCATGTTCTGAATTCTGTCACTGTACATTTCAAAGGTGCTGAACAAATAGTTATATGGACCATGTCCGCTCATTAATCGAAATTACAGGAAGCCTCTTATCCACTCGTCGTCCCCTCATGCCATAGTTTGTACATCTCAATTGTCAGTAGAAACCAAATGTGTATAAGCAAGTCAGCTATGTTTTTTTAAAAGGCAGTAAATGAGGCTGAATTAACTATTTTGCTGCCAGACAAGGCTCCTCTGATATCGTTTATACCGTTGATAGCAGTGGTAAGGTGTTGGGACTGCTGTTGGGACAGCTTTATCTAGGCCATAACAGGTTGTGGGCACCGTTTGTCATCGTTATAGTGCAATTAATGTATTGTTTTGTGTTGTGTTGTGTAGGGGCTTTGCTGGCATGCATACATTTTTTTTGTTGAGTTTGCACCAACCAAGATTTACATGCTAAAATCGACACTTGTTGGGGGCCACAAACAAATCGGAACTCATCATAACGGGCCGCAGTGGGTGATGAGTAGGTCTGCGTACTCACATCCATACCCCAAACATTCAAGGAACTGATTTGGGAAGTTAAGTAATTTAACTCTCAGCTAAATTAATTTTACCTGTAGCCCTAGCCTTTTGAGGGCCCACCACCTAGCGGACAAAACATTTCACTGGCCTGTTTTGCTGCCATAGAGATTTTTTTTAAAGTTGAATGTTAATTTCCTGCAATGCTACACATTTTGCCATGAGACGGAGAGAAAATGTAGCAATTTTATAACAAATTCTTCTCATGTTGCCATTAAAAAAGATATATATTTAACCTTTTATTTAACTAGTGTTGAGACGTGACTATCATTAATGTGAGGACTGTTATCTTATCAACTCAATTAATAACTTCTTAAGGCTAGGGGGCAGTATTTTGACATCCGGATGAAAAGCTTTCCCAAAGTAAACTGCCTGCTACTCAGGCCCAGAAGCTAGGATATGCATATAATTAGTACATTTGGATAGAAAACACTCTGAGTTTCTAAAACTGATAGAATAATGTCTGTGAGTATAACAGAACTGATTAGGCAGGCAAAACACCGAGCACAATCCGTCCAGAGAAAATGTTTTTGAGGTCATTGTATTTACCATATTTTCTATGGGAAGCCCTATTTATGAGGAACCTGGTTGCAGTTCCTATGGCTTCTACTAGACGCCAACAGTCATTAGAAATTGTTCAATGTTTTTCTTTTGAGAAATGAAGTAGTAGGGCTGTTCTTTGTAAGTGTCACTCCAGGTGGACTCTACTGTTTTGGTGCGCATTAAATGGAACACGCTTCACATTGTTTTTTATCCGGTATTGGAAACAGTTTATTCCGTCTTAAATTTGATCGATTATTTACATTTTAGGATACCTGAGGTTGGATTAGAAACGTTGTTTGAAATATTTGGACCAAGTTTACAGGTAATTTATTAGATACTTTGTAGTCATGTTGGGTCGAGTTGGAACCTGTGTATTTCTGAATCAAACGAGCCAAATAAATTTACATTTTGGGGATATAAGGAAGGAATTTATCGAACAAAACATCCATTCTTTCTGTCAAGGAGACATTTGGGATTTCAAAACGAAGAAGATCATCAAAGGTAAGGCATTTATTATATGGCTATTTCTGACTTTTTTGTCTCACCGGCCTGGTTTAATTTTTTTTTTTCATGTGCGGGAAGCTGTCCTCAGATAAACGTTTGGTCTGCTTTCACCGTAAAGCCTTTTTGAAATCTGATACAGCGGCTGGATTAACAAGACGTTAAGCTTTATTTTGATGTATTACACATATATTTTCATGAATGTTGAATGTTGATATTTCTGTAGTTTGAATTTGGCGCGCTGCCATTTCACTGGATGTTGTCAAATCGATCCCGCTAAAGGGATTGGCGCGTGAAGGGATACGTAATTAACTATGTTTAATTATTACACGGTTAAATTAATCATGTAACAATGAACTCATTAGCAATCTTGGGGCACCATGGGAAAAGTTATTTACTGAGTTACTATCTCCCGATTTAAACTCTAAAGATAAAAATATAACAGTAAATTATTAATTATTATGACCTCATATCAGTCTCATTCTGAATGTCGTTGACTTCATAAATCTGCACGAACCCTAGTCTAAAGGATGATTCAGTGATACACAAATTGGCTCAATATTTCTTTACTAACTAACTAAATAATCACACAGAATTACATAAACATACTGTTATGGTGAGTGAATGAGGACCCAAAAGCGAACTAACTTAAACAGAGCTTCTTTAATAACCAAACATAGGTAGGCTCAGATAGACCGGCAGATTCCGACAGGACAGGACAAGGTTACAGCAAACATGACGATAGTCTGGCTCAGGCATGAAACACAAACAAGAATCCGACAAGGACAGGAACAGAAACAGAGAGAGATATAGGGACCTAATCAGAGGGAAAAAGGGAACAGGTGGGAAACGGGGTGAATGGGTAGTTAGAGGAGACAAGGAACAGCTGGGAGAAAGCGGGGGAGAAAAGGTAACCTAACAACGACCAGCAGAGGGAGACAGGGTGAAGGGAAAGGACAGAGACAAGACACAACATGACAGTACCCCCCCACTCACCGAGCGCCTCCTGGCGCACTCGAGGAGGAAACCTGGCGGCAACGGAGGAAATCCTCGATCAGCGCACGGTCCAGCACGTCCCGAGAGGGAACCCAACTCCTCTCCTCAGGACCGTACCCCTCCCAATCGACAAGGTACTGGTGACCACGGCCCCGAGGACGCATGTCCAAAATCCTGCGGACCCTGTAGATGGGTGCGCCCTCGACAAGGATGGGGGGGGGGGGGAAGACGAGCGGGGGCGCGAAGAACGGGCTTAATACAGGAGACATGGAAGACCGGGTGGACGCGACGAAGGTATCGCGGAAGAAGAAGTCGAACTGCGACAGGATTAATGACCCGAGAAATACGGAACGGACCAATGAACCGCGGGGTCAACTTGCGAGAAGCCGTCTTAAGGGGAAGGTTCTGAGTGGAGAGCCAAACTCTCTGACCGCGACAATATCTAGGACTCTTAGTTCTACGCTTATTAGCAGCCCTCACAGTCTGCGCCCTATAACGGCAAAGTGCAGACCTGACCCTCTTCCAGGTGCGCTCGCAACGTTGGACAAAAGCCTGAGCGGAGGGGACGCTGGACTCGGCGAACTGAGATGAGAACAGCGGAGGCTGGTACCCGAGGCTACTCTGAAAAGGAGATAGCCCGGTCGCAGATGAAGGAAGCGAGTTGTGGGCGTATTCTGCCCAGGGGAGCTGTTCTGACCAAGACGCAGGGTTGCGAAAAGAAAGACTGCGTAAGATGCGACCAATAGTCTGATTGGCCCGTTCTGCTTGACCGTTAGACTGGGGGTGAAAGCCGGAAGAGAGACTGACGGAAGCCCCAATCAAACGGCAAAACTCCCTCCAAAATTGAGACGTGAATTGCGGACCTCTGTCCGAAACGACGTCTGACGGAAGGCCATGAATTCTGAAAACATTCTCGATGATGATTTGTGCCGTCTCTTTAGCAGAAGGAAGCTTAGCAAGGGGAATGAAATGAGCCGCCTTAGAGAACCTATCGACAACCGTAAGAATAACAGTCTTCCCCGCTGACGAAGGCAGTCCGGTGACAAAATCTAAGGCGATGTGAGACCACGGTCGAGAGGGAATAGGAAGCGGCCTGAGACGGCCGGCAGGAGGAGAGTTACCGGACTTAGTCTGCGCGCAGACCGAACAAGCAGCCACGAAACGACGCGTGTCATGCTCCCGGGTGGGCCACCAAAAACGCTGGCGAATGGAAGCAAGCGTACCCCGAACGCCAGGGTGGCCGGCTAACTTGGCAGAGTGAGCCCACTGAAGAACGGCCAGACGAGTAGGAACGGGAACGAAAAGAAGGTTCCTAGGACAAGCGCGCGGCGACGGAGTGTGAGTGAGCGCTTGTTTTACCTGCCTCTCAATTCCCCAGACAGTCAACCCGACAACACGCCCCTCAGGGAGAATCCCCTCGGGGTCAGTGGAGGCTACTGAAGAACTGAAGAGACGAGACAAAGCATCAGGCTTGGTGTTCTTAGAGCCCGGACGATAAGAAATCACGAACTCGAAACGAGCGAAAAACAGCGCCCAACGCGCCTGACGCGCATTAAGTCGTTTGGCAGAACGGATGTACTCAAGGTTCCTATGGTCAGTCCAAACGACAAAAGGAACGGTCGCCCCCTCCAACCACTGTCGCCATTCGCCTAGGGCTAACCGGATGGCGAGCAGTTCGCGGTTACCCACATCATAGTTACGTTCCGACGGCGACAGAAGATGAGAAAAATACGCGCATGGGTGGACCTTGTCGTCAGAGAGGGAGCGCTGAGAAAGAATGGCTCCCACGCCCACCTCTGACGCGTCAACCTCGACAACGAACTGTCTAGAGACGTCAGGTGTAACAAGGATAGGAGCGGATGTAAAACGATTCTTGAGGAGATCAAAAGCTCCCTGGGCGGAAACGGACCACTTAAAGCACGTCTTGACAGAAGTAAGGGCTGTGAGAGGAGCGGCCACCTGACCGAAATTACGGATGAAACGACGATAGAAGTTCGCGAAGCCGAGAAAGCGCTGCAGCTCGACGCGTGACTTAGGGACGGGCCAATCAATGACAGCTTGGACTTTAGCGGGATCCATCTTAATGCCTTCAGCGGAAATAACAGAACCGAGAAATGTGACGGAGGAGGCATGAAAAGTGCACTTCTCAGCCTTCACAAAAAGACAATTCTCTAAAAGGCGCTGGAGGACACGTCGAACGTGCTGAACATGAATCTGGAGTGACGGTGAAAAAATCAGGATATCGTCAAGGTAAACGAAAACAAAGATGTTCAGCATGTCTCTCAGGACATCATTGACTAATGCCTGAAAGACAGCTGGAGCGTTAGCGAGGCCGAAAGGAAGAACCCGGTATTCAAAGTGCCCTAACGGAGTGTTAAACGCCGTCTTCCACTCGTCCCCCTCCCTGATGCGCACGAGATGGTAAGCGTTACGAAGGTCCAACTTAGTGAAAAACCTGGCTCCCTGCAGGATCTCGAAGGCTGAAGACATAAGAGGAAGCGGATAACGATTCTTAACTGTTATGTCATTCAGCCCTCGATAATCTATGCAGGGGCGCAGAGACCCGTCCTTCTTCTTGACAAAAAAAAACCCCGCTCCGGCGGGAGAGGAGGAGGGGACTATGGTACCGGCGTCAAGAGCTACAGACAAATAATCCTCGAGAGCCTTACGTTCGGGAGCCGACAGAGAGTATAGTCTACCCCGGGGGGGAGTGGTTCCCGGAAGGAGATCAATACTACAATCATACGACCGGTGTGGAGGAAGAGAGGTGGCCCTGGACCGACTGAACACCGTGCGCAGATCGTGATATTCCTCCGGCACCCCTGTCAAATCACCAGGCTCCTCCTGTGAAGAAGAGACAGAGGAAACAGGAGGGATAGCAGACATTAAACATTTCACATGACAAGAGACGTTCCAGGAGAGGATAGAATTACTAGACCAATTAATGGAAGGATTATGACAAACTAGCCAGGGATGGCCCAAAACAACAGGTGTAAAAGGTGAACGAAAAATCAAAAAAGAAATGGTTTCGCTATGATTACCAGAAACAGTGAGGGTTAAAGGTAGCGTCTCACGCTGAATCCTGGGGAGAGGACTACCATCCAGGGCGAACAAGGCCGTGGACTCCCTTAACTGTCTGAGAGGAATGTCATGTTCCCGAGCCCAGGTCTCGTCCATAAAACAGCCCTCCGCCCCAGAGTCTATTAAGGCACTGCAGGAAGCTGACGAACCGGTCCAGCGTAGATGGACCGACAAGGTAGTGCAGGATCTTGAAGGAGAGACAGGAGTAGTAGCGCTCACCAGTAGCCCTCCGCTTACTGATGAGCTCTGGCTTTTACTGGACATGAAGTGACAAAATGACCAGCAGAACCGCAATAGAGACAGAGGCGGTTGGTGATTCTCCGTTCCCTCTCCTTAGTCGAGATGCGGATACCTCCCAGCTGCATAGGCTCAGCTCCCGAGCCGGCAGAGGAAGATGGTAGTGATGCGGAGAGGGGGGCAACGGAGAACGCGAGCTCCTTTCCACGAGCTCGGTGACGCAGATCAACCCGTCGCTCAATGCGAATAGCGAGTTCAATCAGGGAATCCACGCTGGAAGGAACCTCCCGGGAGAGAATCTCATCCTTTACCTCGGCGCGGAGACCCTCCAGAAAACGAGCGAGCAAAGCCGGCTCGTTCCAGCCACTGGAGGCAGCAAGAGTGCGAAACTCAATAGAGTAGTCTGTTATGGATCGATTACCTTGACATAGGGAAGACAGGGCCCTGGAAGCCTCCTCCCCAAAAACAGATCGATCAAAAACCCGTATCATCTCCTCCTTAAAGTCCTGATACTGGTTAGTACACTCAGCCCTTGCCTCCCAGATTGCCGTGCCCCACTCACGAGCCCGTCCAATAAGGAGAGATATGACGTAGGCGACACGAGCAGTGCTCCTGGAGTAAGTGTTGGGCTGGAGAGAAAACACAATATCACACTGGGTGAGGAACGAGCGGCATTCAGTGGGCTCCCCAGAGTAACACGGCGGGTTATTGATTCTGGGCTCCGGAGATTCGAAAGCCCTGGAAGTGGCCGGTGGATCGAGGCGGAGATGGTGAACCTGTTCTGTGAGGTTGGAGACTTGGGTGGCCAGGGTCTCAACGGCATGTCGAGCAGCAGACACTTCCTGCTCGTGTCTGCCTAGCATCGCTCCCTGGATCCCGACGGCTGAGTGGAGAGGATCCGAAGTCGCTGGGTCCATTCTTGGTCGGATTCTTCTGTTATGGTGAGTGAATGAGGACCCAAAAGCGAACTAACTTAAACAGAGCTTCTTTAATAACCAAACATAGGTAGGCTCAGATAGACCGGCAGATTCCGACAGGACAGGACAAGGTTACAGCAAACATGACGATAGTCTGGCTCAGGCATGAAACACAAACAAGAATCCGACAAGGACAGGAACAGAAACAGAGAGAGATATAGGGACCTAATCAGAGGGAAAAAGGGAACAGGTGGGAAACGGGGTGAATGGGTAGTTAGAGGAGACAAGGAACAGCTGGGAGAAAGCGGGGGAGAAAAGGTAACCTAACAACGACCAGCAGAGGGAGACAGGGTGAAGGGAAAGGACAGAGACAAGACACAACATGACACATACACACAGTATAGATTATATTGATTACTAACAAAATGCAGTGAGAAGTCCCTAGAGGACTAACAAATCATGACAGTTTGGTTATAACAAAATGGAGGATTCAGAAAGAGAGGGAAAGGGAGAGACAAAGCAATTCAACTATCGGGACATTTGTAAGCTACACTCACAGAAAGACAAATACTTCACACCCTAATAACCGCTCATTCAGAAAAAGAATGCAATACATAAACTATGGAAACAAAAATAAACAACCCTTTTACAGGACCCTGTCTTTCAAAGATAATTTGTAAAAATGCAGATATTCATTGTAAAAGGTTTAAACACTGTCTCCCATGCTTGTTCAATGAACCATAAAAAATGTATTGAACGGTCGTTAAGACACTAACAGCTTACAGACGGTAGGAAATTAAGGTCACAGTTATGAAAACTTAGGACACTAAAGAGGCCTTTCTACTGACTTTGAAAATCACTAAAAGAACATGCCCAGCGTCCCTGCTCATCTGCGTGGACATGCCTTAGGCATGTTGCAAGGAGGCATTAGGACTGCAAATGTGGCCAGGGCAATAAATTGCAGTGTCTGTACTGTGAGACGCCTAAGACAGCGCTACAGGGAGACAGGACAGGCAGCTGATCATCCTCGCAGTGGCAGACCATGTGTAACAACACCTGCACAGGATCGGTACATCCGAACATCACACCTGCGGGACAGGTACAGGATGGCAACAACAACTGCATGAGTTACACCAAGAACGTACAATCCCTCCATCAGTGCTCAGACTGTCCGCAATAGGCTGAGAGAGGCTGGACTGAGGGCTTGTAGGCCTGGTGCCTTGGTGGAAGAGTAGGGTAACATCTCACAGCAAGAACTGGCAAATCTGGTGCAGTCCATGAGGAGGAGAAGCACTGCAGTACTTAACCTGTTGCGACGACCAAACCCGGATCCGGGATTCTATTTATAGACCTAAGCTCATTACCATAACGCAACGTTAACTATTCATGAAAATCGCAAATGAAATGAAATAAATATGCTATCTCTCAAGCTTAGCCTTTTGTTAACAACACTGTCATCTCAGATTTTCAAAATATGCTTTTCAACCATAGGAAAACAATCATTTGTGTAACAGTAGCTAGCTAGCGTAGCATTTAGCGTTAGCATTAGCGTTAGCATTTAGCAAGCAACTATCACAAAAACAAGTAAAGCCTTCAAATAAAATAACTTACCTTTGAAGAACTTCTGATGTTTTCAATGAGGATACTCTCAGTTAGATAGCAGATGCTCAGTTTTTCCAAAAAGATTCTTTGTGTATTAGAAATAGCTCCGTTTTATACATCACATTTGGCTACCAAAAAAACCCGAAAATTCAGTCCTCAAAACGCGAACTTTTTTCCAAATTAACTCCATAATATCGACTGAAAACATGGCAAACGTTGTTTAGAATCAATCCTCAAGGTGTTTTTCACATATCTCTTCATTGATATATCGTTCTTGGAAGCATGGTTTCTCCGCTCAATCAAATGGAAAAGTACAAGCAGCTGGCAATTGCGCACCGAATTCCACGCAGGACACCAGGCGGACACTTGGAAAATGTAGTCTCTTATGGTCAATCTTCCAATGATATGCCTACAAATACGTCACAATGCTGCTAAGACCTTGGGGGAACGACAGAAAGTGTAGGCTCATTCCTTGCGCAATCACAGCCATATAAGGAGACAATGGAAAACAGAGCTTCAGAAATTCTGCTAATTTCCTGGTTGACGCATCATCTTGGTTTCGCCTGTAGAATGAGTTCTGGGGCACTTACAGACAATATCTTTGCAGATTCTGAAACTTCAGAGTGTTTTCTTTCAAAAACTGTCAAGAATATGCATAGTGGAGCATCTTTTCGTGACAAAATATCGCGCTTAAAACGGGAACGTTTTTTATCCAAAAATGAAATAGCGCCCCTAGAGATCCAACAGGTTAATGCAGCTGGTGGCCACACCAGATACTGACTGTTACTTTTGATTTATATCCCCCCCTTTGTTCAGGGACACATAATTCAATTTCTGTTAGTCACATGTCTGTGAAACTTGCTCAGTTTATGTCTCAGTTGTTGAATCTTGTTAAGTTCATACAAATATTTAGACATGTTAAGTTTGCTGAAAATAAATGCAGTTAACAGTGAGAGGACGTTTATTTTTTGCTGAGTTTATTTACGCGTAGATATCTTTCTGTCTTTGTCGTATCTCTGTTGAAACCACTCAATCCGACTATGGCGAGTAGTTCGATGTAAGTCTCTGGTTTGTCCACCAGAGTTCACAATGTCCTTTGTAGTTGTAGTAGGTTATTTTGTCCTGGAGTGTCCGTCAGATGTCTTCCGCTCTCGTCTTCGTTAGACTGGTTCCTTTAAATGTTCCACACGCGGTGGTCTTTGGTCAAGTTTACTAGACTAAAGTACTCAATACAGCTGCAGACTGAATGCTCCGATGTAGTCTTTATCTTCTTCACTCGAGAGTTTCAGAGTCTTGGCATTTTCTGGTCTGGTAGTTTTAAACCATTTGTCAGTCGTGTACCCACCACTCCACTCTGTCTGGTCTGTATTTAAATTGCAATTATTTCAACGTATTCCGCTCGCGCTGCAGGTATACTGGTCTGTGGAGATGTAACTATTTCAACATGTGGATGATTCTCATGTTCTCTGGTCTCAATGTTTGATTATTCAGGGTACAGCTAGGACCACTTTACACACCGGCAGCAACCCGGCATGTTTTGGTCTAATATGTTAATTATTCAGCGAGTTCTTTGTAGCACCCACCTTGGAGGGCGGTTCCATCACCTTGCCACAATGTCTGTGCAGACGTGGGCGTGGTTATTGACTTGGCAAAAGTTTATATGAAAAACGTTTAGAAGGCTAAAATCACATAGATATCTTTTCACAAATAGTTCCATATTTAATTATATACGTTTTACAACATTTAGATGTAAATCTGGTAACTCGGACGTGACTACTTTCAGAGTTACAGTTATCTTGTTATACCATCCGTAATGACATCACAAAATGCTAATTGATATGACATGATTATTGTTTCTATTCCCACCAACCATTTCCCACATTCTTTATGTTAGAAATATTGTTTCAATGTCCAATATTTTGATGTTAAAATACTGGCAAGTATCTCTCTGTTGTAACACTCAGACATTCCATTCTCAATACTGCAAAGGCAAGAGAGAGAAAGTTTACAACCGGTTGTTAAGTCATAAAACCAGCCCAACTTCCCCCCTTCCTCTCTGATGGGAGAGAGAGAGGGGGGATTTCTTTGATCCTCACCCAGGAGCGAGAGTCATGACACTAGGCAAGTCAGGTAAGAACAAATACTTATTTACCATGACGGCATACCCCTGCCAAACTCTAACCTGGACGACGTTGGGCCAATTGTGCGCCACCCTATGGGACTCCCAATCACGGCCGCTTGTGATACAGCCTGGAATCAAACCAGGGTCTGTATTTTTATTTATTTAAACCTTTATTTAACTAGGCAAGTCAGTTAAGAACAAATTCTTATTTACAACAACGGCCTACCATGTCCAAACCTTAACCCAGACGATGCTGGGCCAATTGTGTGCCACCCTATGGGACTTCCAATCCCAGCCGGTTGTGATACAGCCTGGAATCGAACCAGGGTCGAACCATAAATTTGCAAACATTTCAAAAAACCTGCTTTTGCTTTATCATTATGGGGTATAGTGTTTAGATCGATGATGAAAAAAACGATTTAATCCATTTTAGAATAAGGCTGTAATGTAACAAAATGTCAAGTGGTCTGAATACTTTCTGAATACACTCTATTTAGCGGATGTTATTGCGGGTGTAGCGAAATGCTTGTGTTCTTAGCTCCAACAGTCCAGTAGTAAATAACAAACAATTCACACAAATCTAAAAGTAAAATAAATATATAAATATTAGGATGAGCAATGTCGGAATGACATTGACTAAAATACATTAGTATACTGTATATACATATGAAATGAGTAAAGCAGTATGTAAACATTATTAAAGTGAACATTGATTCCATGTTTATATAGGGCAGCAGCCTCTAAGGTGCAGGCTAGTGATGGCTATTTAACAGACTGATGGGCTGTTTTTCAGACTAGAAGCTGTTTTTCAGTCTCTCGGTCCCAGCTTTGATGCACCTGTACTGACCTCACCTTCTGGATCATAGCGGGGTGAACAGGCCGTGGCTCGGGTGGTTGATGTCCATTTTGGCCTTCCTGTGACATCGGGTGCTGTAAGTGTCCTGGAGGGAATGCAGTGTGCTCCCGGTGATGCGTTGGGCAGAACGCAAGTTGCCCATTCCTCCTCTAGACTGCCATAAACAGCAGTGCTAAAGATGATCAGGAGGTAGGGTCTAATATAATATAATATAAATTAGATAATAAGGTGACGATAAGGTGAGAATATTTTGCAGCATGTATGTAAGGGAAAGGCAGGAGACACTTAGTTTACGTTGATCAATAGCTTTTTGTCTGTTGCTCCATGTGACAAAAGACAATTGATGTATTTAATAATTTCCTGGAATGCTCTCACAGTTCCCGTGTCATCCCATGCATTTCTTTGACCTCTGTCTCTCTACTAGTCAGCGTTACGTTAACGCTGTTATAGCCCTCCAGTGTCAGTCTCGGACACTAAGGCTCAAACCAACCACATCTTTGGCTCTGTAGGGTCATGTTCCTAACATTCCTAGGTCCATGTGACCTGTAGTAGAAACCGCCCAAGAAGTCAAGCCCTCCATTGTCCTACTCTTTCTCATGAACACTTCTCATGGAAGGAACAGGCCGAGACGAGGCTCAGATACTGGAGATAGATCCTCTATTGATAAGGCCTACCAAAATAGAAAACTCCCATTGTGTACTACTGTAGCTCCTTTGTGCGTGTAATGGAGTGGAAAAAAGGCTCATGAGGTTCAGAGGAGCTGTGACGAAATAAACCATTTGACTGTTGACCCAGCTATCACATAACGTTCTGAGAACCATATGTTTCTTAGGTAGGAATTTCAGTACTTTAAGTATAACATTTCCTACAGGTTTCCTCATGGTTCTATTTAAAGTAATGTTCTCAGAACGTCCATAGAACATTAAGAAACAAATGTTCTTCTGTGTGAATCTCAGTACTTCAGCAAACTGTTATCTGCAGGTTGCTTTATGGTTCTATTTAAAGTAATGTTCTTGGAACATTAAGAAAACCTTCCATAAAAAAACCCAGAAAACTTTAGTAACGTTAAAAAGAACATTCTGAGAATGTTATTTAAAAGCATATACATTTCCGTTCTCAGCGTCAACAAAACTCTCTCAATCTCTATCTTGTTTAGTGTGTTCAGGTCTGTTGGCAGCACACACTAATTGGCCACACCTGATCTTAACGAGTGCTTGTTTCCTTTGAAATGGGGTCTGTTTGAATAGACTAAAATAAACCGCTTTCTATGAGTAAAAATAAAACATGGCATGCTCACTCAATCCTGGTAGCACAGTGGACTAATTCCATGGCTAGAGAACAGAAGATCATAGTTTAGAATCTCACTGACGCCGTGCCACAAGAAAATGTATGTGTTTGCATGATTAATACCTAAGCAATTGAATTTCCATATGTTCTATCTGTGCTTGGAGTTCAAATCAGTTAACCCAAACTAAGCTAGCAGTGTTAAGTCTTAGTGAAACATGTTCTCAGAACATGATTTCCATTCTGGGAACAAACTTATGGTTTTGTTTCCAGAACAAACGGGAAAGCAAAAACTTACATTGCCACTACTTCCAAGGAACCAAATGTGCTGGCTTGGGGACCGAAGCCATACATTTCCTTGTAGTTTCCTTGTATTTTTTTCTACCCAATTTTGATCTTGTCTCATCTCGGCAATTCCCTAACGGGCTCGAGTCATGCGTCCTCCGAAACATGACCCGCCAAACCGCGCTTCTTAACACCTGCCGACTTAACCAGGAAGCCAGCCGCACCAATGTGTCGGAGGAAACACTGTTCACCTGACGACCAAGGTCAGCCTGCAGGCGCCCTGCCCGCCACAAGCAGTCGCTAGAGTGCAATGAGTCATGTAAAGCTCCCCCAGCCTACTGAATTTTTAAAGTTCTGAGAACGGAGGTGATAAGTATCTGTTCTGGGAACGTACAGTACATTTTTAGGTTGCAGGGAGGTTCTGAGAATGTTTTACTTTGGTTCCCTGAAAGTTTTCCTGGGAGGTTTTATTAACGTTCTAAGAACGGAAACTAAATGTTTTTAAATAATATTCGTAGAACACTCTTTGAATGTTACTAATGTTTTTAGTAACTGTTTTTTATGGAAAGCTTTCTTAATGTTCTGATTACATCCTTTAAATAGAACCATGAGGAAACCTGCAGAAAACATTATGTACTGAAATTCCCACCTAAGAAACATGTTGTTCTCAGAATGTTATGTATCTGGGTATCTTGCACCATTCCCAGAGCACTGTGGCAAAATAACCAAAGGACAACCATGCTCTCACCAAGTTCTAAGAAACATATGGTCCTCAGAACGTTATGTGCTAGCTGGGGTTGCTCTTATTTGGAGAAACAGAGAGTTACTTTGGAACTCAATGGTCTTCACAACACAATCAAATCATGTCAGATTGAAAGGGAAGCAATGCCGATTAACTGTGAATGACAGAACACTAAAATGCATTTAGACACTAATCAGTAAAATTGATTTTATTTGTTTATGAACCATTAGAGCTCCATACGGCACTCAAAGTGCTGAATAAGTCACATATCTATGGTTTGTCAGAGACCACTGCTAGTATAGTTGTACAGGCTTGAAGTGGACACAACAAAATGATTGAATAACCAAATTAGTGATGCATGTTCAGTGAGATGCTTGTTCAATAGCCCACCATCTGAATACATAATTACGTGTTCTATGAGATGTAATAGGGTCACATGGCGTTGGGGTTCATATAATATTTTCAGTGTTGTAGAATAACGCATAATACTGTGAGTATTATACACAGGATTGAAAAGTTGTTGTCCAGATGTGTCAAAGCATACTGTACATACCCTATAATAACCCCAAATATTCATAATTCTACACAAAATACAGTCAAAAATGTTTTGTTTGAAAACATGGGTTGATAAATGAGGCCTCATGATCTTGTTCTCAAGTCTGCCATCGTGTCGTTCCTCGAAGGGGCAGACTGCAAATGGACAAGAGCATATGTTTTAAATTAATTTGTCCTTCTCATTTCCCTCCTCTAACCAGACAGCCCTCGTGGAGGGGGGTCTTCAGCAGGAAAAACAACAACATTGTCATCTGTTTTCAGGGAGGTGCCAGAATCCCAGTCTCTGGTTGTGTCTTGGCTCTGAGGAGCAATGCTGAGGAAGTCACATGCTATTAGCTGAGCTAGGAAAACAGCAGTGGAGTCTGGGATATGTTGGCCTCTGTGTCCAGTGTCCACACGCCAGCTCACAGATAACAGAGCAGTGGCACACCCAGTGTTAATCTAGCATAGAAGGTATTTCCGCCCTCTCTCTCCCCCCCTCCTTTGGTGACCTTCTCATTTGCCCCCTGTGTATCAACCATTACTTGCCTTCCAGTCCCATTCTTTCTTTTTCTCACGTTATTTTCCCAGATAACGAAATGTAATTAATTCTAGACACAGGGAGGACTTGTATAAAGTGCAGACCCACAACAGACAACACCCTCCAACTGAAGATTGTTTTCCTAGTAAATTGTGGCTTGGGCTGGAAGGGCGCTGTGGTAGGATACTCAGACCCACACAGTGTATTAACCAGGTTTAACATAATGACGACAAACTCCATGTTTGTAGCTCTTCCAAGAGGCAGCGCTGCATTTCTCAGAGGCAGAATTTTTTCTCAGACTCATTTACTGCAGTACCTCACCAAGTTGTCACATTATAGCCACTGTTAAGAATTACTGGTCATATCTCAAGTTCGCTACAACATTGAACCTTCACACTTGCGTCTATTTGTTATAATAGTAGTTTGGTCCTGAGGTTGCTGATAGTGAAGTACGGCATTATGTCTAAATGACCATGTGTGTTCACTGAAATCAAATCTCACACATTCCAAAACCAGGAGAAGGAGAAAGTGTATCATTCATAAATAATGTGGATGGGGACCCAGGATAATGTTTCTTTGTTTGTCCATGGTCTGCTACAGCCACTTTAGTTACTCACTGAACCCTCACTAAGCTTTGAAACCCCCAGGCCCCCGGAGGTCTGCTGGGAGAGTGAAACATGCATGACATCTGACCCCAGCCCTGCTGCTGGACCAAAGTGGAGGTACTTTTAAAACCAGCACGAAATTAAAGTCTGTGTGTTTAGAAAGTGGATGATAAGACACGCTTTTTTGTTATGGGGCACCATGTCATCTTAGCTCCTCTCAAAGGATTGAGTTCTGATGAATTGTGCATGGATAAATCAGGTCAACCTTGAAGTATAATAACTCCTGGAGTTATTTTGGGTCAATTTTGAATCTACAACTGACATATCTTCCCTGGCCTTGTTGACCTCACTTCATTCAGTTTCGTAGAGTCAGGGTTAGAGAGGGTCACAATATCAGTAGTTAACATGTCCAGAATGACGACTGGTGGTATTTGACTGAGCCATCAATTTGAGAGTTTTTCTTAAAAAGGTTTGGAACATATACCAGGACAATTGACACACCAACTTCTCTTTTATCTACAAGAGTCTGTCAGAGAAAAATGGGAAATAAATTATACAATAGCTAAACTCTATCGTGGAATTCAAAACAAAAGGTGGAATTATCTTGGAGTTTCCTGATGTATTATTTTTAAATGCGCTAGTAGATAAGTCGAGGGAAGGAGAGACACTTCACACAGAAGGTTAATATCTGAATGTGCTAGGTTGTTATATGTAATTGGAGGGAGCAGCTTATGAAAATGACATGGCAGGGACGAAGGCTTTAATTAGATCTTGATCATGAGCAGAAATGAATTAAAATCCCCACTCATTTATGGAGAGCTAAACTGGAGCAGGGCGGGAGAGTATGTAGGTGAAACTGATTGTATGTTATTGTAGTGTTGTAATAGTAGTATTTTGAGAAAGGATACCATTTATATCGCTTTTCAATTCCCTTAGGACTGTAAAGTATTATGTCACATGTAGGCCTATGCAAGTCTGCATTCCTGTTCAATTGATTGTGACAATACTGTATTTTCAGGTCAGGCTGAGGTCTTTCCCTGCTTTTGCCATTTAGGGTTTTCTTTAACTAGAAATTACTTACAGAAAGTCAATTTGTAAAGTGTAAATTATACACTGAGTGTACAAAACATTAGGAACACCTGCTGTTCCCATGACATAGACTGACCAGGTGAATGCTATGATCCCTTATTGATGTCACTTGTTAAATCCACTTCAAATCAGTGCAGATGAAGGGGATTAGACAGGTTAAAGAAGGATTTTTAAGGCTTGAGACAATTGAGACATGGTTTGTGTGCCATTGAGGGTGAATGGGGAAGACACCATATTTAATGGGTATCGTAGTAGGTGCCAGGTGCACCGGTTTGTGTCAGGAATTGCAACGCTGCTAGGTTTTTTCACACTCAACACCTGACCTCTGTGTATCAAGAATAGTCCACCACCCAAAGGACATCCAGCCAACTTCACACAACTGTGGGAAGCATTGGAGCCAACATGGGCCAACATCCCTGTGGAACACTTTTGACACCTTGTAGGGGGTATACTCAGTGTACATCATCAAACAGGTAAACAAAAACAATGAGATCTCACATGCCGTCTGGTGGTCATAGAACTAACTGCCACAAGATGGGGCCACCTTCTGCCTCCCACAACAGTAGGCCTCCCAGCCTCTGTGTGTATCAAGATATAAAATGATGAGTTTGAACAATAACAAAACACGAGAATCCCCTTCAACATTTTTAACAATCAAATTACATTTGGGCCCCTAAAGTAAATGTAATTTAGGCTGTTTTGAAAATATATTAGGTAATAGAATTGAATGACTAATGATAGAACTTAAAGGGGAACTGCACCCGCTGATTTGGACTCGTTTTTTGGCTTGCTCCTCAAGAAATGCTGGCGGCCATGACAGAAGCCAAATGTGATTTGGCTTGGGGGTGTGGTTTGATGTGGGTGTTTCTTGGGTATGTCCTTGTCGACACCAAGACACACCCATCTGTCAGAACCTTGCCCACAGCGGTTTCCCCCCACTCAATCACAACAAACAAACCTCCTGCAGGTTGAGTTCAATAACAACAGGCAGATAGATGTATGGTGAGAAATGCCAGAGGAATATTTGAATAGGTTAGTAGCCTACAGAGTAATATATGAATGCAATTGCTGAATTTACAGGTCTTATACTCAGCTGTCATGTTGTGTTGCTACCATGCTTTGTTTTCATGTGTTGCTGCAATGCTATGTTGTTGTCTTAGGTCTCGCTTTATGTAGTGTTGTGTTGTCTCTCGTCGTGATGCGTGTTTAATTATTTTTTTAATAATAATAATTCCAGCCTCCTTCCCCACAGGAGGCATTTTGGTAGGCCGTCATTGTAAATAAGAATGGCAAGTTAAATAAAGGTAAATAAAAATAATGTATGTAGATATTCTAAACTAAGTGTTTTGATAACATTCAAATGTAGTAACAGGTCCATGTAGAATAAACAACCCTTTACATAAAACCATAGAATCAGTGTTCTGCTAATATAACAATGTGCACCTTTCATCATTCATTGTCATTCCCTGCCGATACAGATACTGTGCCTATCAACATTTTGTCTGGTGATAATTGGGCTACCTTGGTAAACATGTCAGAGTGGTCATACCTTCCTATATGGTGTCCTGTATACACCAGGAGTTACCTGATCCTGGTGCAGAATACACTGGGTTTCTCCCTCCCCATATTGACTGATACCATTCAATTCAATAATAAAAAAAGACAACAAGTAAAAGTTGTCTAATAAAATGTTCATGCTGTGTCAGGTCTCTCTCAATTTAGAGACATCAGTATGAAGCCCGTATGTCAGTCTGGACTTCATCACATCATCTTGCAAGTCTCCTAGTGCTGGGTCAATAGATGCATCTGTGAATAAATACACAGTCACTGTTCGATTACCAATGGCAGTTAGGATATGTGATATACTATGTTAAAGTTTGAACAGGTCAGACTAAACCTACCTACCTCTCCATTGACGACCGTTAGTAAGCAGGCAAGAAGTGAGGCTGGAGGTAGTTCTTTGCCAGCGCCCCATTGATGGGCATGGTAGCGTAGATGAGCTCCTGGCCCCTCAAAGATACTGGTCAGTCACACAAACAGAGCACTGACTACATTATTAATGGTGGTTCTAATTAGCATGGTGAAATCAACCTGATCGTTGCATTCACCTTTCTATTTCACATCAGATGTGCGACGTGAAATATTATGACAAACGCAGTGATCAGCCTGGTGGAACTAGGCTATGTTATGAAGGTGAATTGGGACCAAACTCACAACTGTTTGACCTTGACTAGGGCAAATGTCACCAACCTGATTCAAGTGTCCACACTGTTCCATTTATAGGAATGCTCACAGGAAGGGCATGTCTGTGTGTTTCTGAGGGTCCACTTGCTGGTCTTTTCTATGTTGCATGAAACTGGACATCTCTTGAACAACTGCAGCAGGCAATGTACTTCGTCATCTTACGAGGTGGTGTTGACTGGTAGGGTCTGGGACAGCATGATACAATAGACAGCCAAGTAACACATTTCATTGTTATAAATAAAGGACTAAGTGTTTTGATAATGTACTTCACAACCAAAATTAATCTGCTTGGCTGGGTAATTAAAATATGAGTTTTTCAAACTGGATATATTTATTTTGTATACAACTTTTCACATAACACACATTACCGTTGTTGATGAAGCCGTCTGTGTCATCAGGGCAGTAAGTCGGTCAAAATAATTCTAGGTCGTCACTAGTTACAGCCACAAAGTCATATAGGCCGCCTATTTCTACAATTGCTCTTCTTAAAATGTGATTTTAAACCTAACCTTAACCACACAGTTAACCTTATGCCTAACCTCAGTGGTGTAGCCAGAAATTCATTAGTGGGTGTGTGGACAAAAATTAGCTCCGATTGGGAAATTTAATTTTGAACGGTATTCCAACTCGAAATTCCAAGTTGCAAACTCAGGCATTTTTCTGACTTTCCGATCTGAAGATCACTGACGTCATGATTTGACCTAGTTTTTTCCCCTCCCAGTTCCCTTGAAAGCACCAATAGTTCACTGTATTAGTCAGACTCAGACATGAGTTAGCTACATCCATTACTAAGTTTTGCCCTAAACAAAACGGAATACACCTGTATGAGCTACAAAATAACTTGCAAATACGACTTGTAGGCTAACATTAGCTAGCTAGTTAACTAACGTTAGCTAGCCTGCCTTGCTAGCATTATCAAATGATAACGTTACATAACCAGCAGTATCTAGATAATACACAATAAACTTGTATGAGCTATGACCTAACTACGTTCAAATGAGGTATCTAGCTAGCTAGTTATATTAGCTAGCATGGCTCGCTAGATCAAAAGATAGCTAGCTACCTACATTTTGTTGTGTTACATCCCAAATTTGTAATTTATTGAATTTAGATTTTTTTTGGTCACTGGCCTACACACAATACCCCACAATGTCAACGTTGAATTATGTTTTTTGGAAAATGCTTACAAATTAATAAAAAATGTAACATCTGAAATGTCTTGAGTCAATAAGTACTCAACACCTTTGTTATGGCAAGCCTAAATAAGTTCAGGATTACAAATGTGCTTAACAAGTCACATAATAAATTGCATAGACTCTGTGTGCAATAATAGTGTTTAACATGATTTTTTAATGACTACCTCATCTCTGTTCCCCACACACACAATTATCTGTAAGGTCCCTCAGTCGAGCAGTGAATTTCAAACACAGATTTAACCACAAAACACCAGGAAGGTTTTCCAATGCCTCGCAAAGAAGGGCACCTATTGGTAGATGGTACAAAATGTAAAAGCAGACATTGAATATCCCTTTGAACAGTGTGAAGATATTAATTACACTTTGGATGGTGTAACAAGACTTATTTTTTTATTTAACCTTTATTTAAACTAGGCAAGTCAGTTAAGAACAAATTGTTATTTACAATGACGGCCTACCCCGGTTAGACCGCTGTGCCACTCGGGAGCCCCGTCACTACATCCAGTCACTACAAAGATACAGGCGTCTTTCCTAACTCAGTTGCTGGAGAGGAAGGAAACCGCTCAGGGATTTGACCATAAGGGCAATGGTGACTTTAAAACAGGTACAGCTGTGATAAGAGAAAACTGAGGATGGATCAACAACCAGCGGTGGAAAAGTACCCAATTGTCATACTTGAGTAAAAGTAAAGATACCTTAATAGAAAATAGTAAGTGAAATTCACCCAGTAAAATACTACTTGAGTAAATGTCTAACAGTATTTGGTTTTAAATATACTTAAGTATCAAAGTAAATGTAATTGCTAAAATATACTTAAGTATCAAAAGTAAAAGTATTAATCATGAAAAAAATTATTATATTAAGCAAACCAGGCACCCCTTTTTTTCCAGATAGCCAGGGGCACACTGCAACACTCAGCCATCATTTACAAACAAAGCATGTGTGTTTAGTGAGTCCGTCAGACAAGAGGTAGTTGGGATGTCAAGGGATGTTCTCTTGATAAGTGCGTGAATTTTTCAATTTTCCTGTCCTGCTAAGCTTTCCAAATGTAACAAGTACTTTTGGGTGTCAGGGTACTTTATTTTTAAAATACTTTATTTTCTTTAAGAATGTAGTGAAGTAGAAGTAGTCAAAAATATAAATAGTCAAGTACAGATACCCCAAAAAGCTACTTAAGTAGTACTATTTTTAGTTAAGTACTTAACACCACTGTCAACAACATTGTAGTTACTCCACAATACTAACCTAATTGACAGAGATGCAGTCTCAATCACACTCCACACTGCCCTTTCCCACCTGGACAATAAAGAGATGCTCTGCTTTTTTGACACCACACTCCAAAAAACAAGTTCTGCAGGCTCTAGTTTTGTCTAATGTTGATTATTGTCCAGTCATGTGGTCCAGTGCTGCAGGGAAATACCTAGTTAAGCTGCAGCTGGCCCAGAACAGAGTGGCACGTTTTGCTCTTAATTGTAATCAGAGGGCTGATATAAATAATGTGCATGCCAGTCTCTCTTGGCTAAGAGTTGAGGAAAGACTGACTGCATCACTTCTTCTTAAAGAAACAATGCGTTGAAAATCACATTGTTTGCATAGTCAACTACACACAGCTCTGACACACACACTTATCCAACCAGACATGCCACCAGAGGTCTTTTCACAGTCCCCAAATCCAGAACAATTTCAAGAAAGCGTACAGTATTATATTGAGCCCTTATTGCATGGAACTTCCTTCCATCTTATATTGCTAAAATAAACAGCAAACCTGGTTAAAAAACAACACAACACCTCTCCCCTATTTGATCTAGATAGTTTGTGTGTATGCATTGATATGTAGGCTACGTGTGCCTTTGTCCTTGAGCTGTTCTTGTCTGTTGATGTTCTGTATTATGTTTCATGTTTTGTGTGGACCTCAGGAAGAATGGCTGCTGCTTTTGCAACTGCTAATGGGGTACCTAATAAAATACCAAAGGAACACCTATGTGAGAATGCTGTTCATTGACTACAGCTCAAAGTTCATAGTGCCCACACCATAGTGTCCACAAAGCTCACCTCTGCAACTGGATCCTGGACTTCCTGACGGGCTGCCCCCATGTGGTAAGGGTAGGCAACAACACGTCTGCCACGCTGATCCTCAACACTGGGGCCCCTCAGGGGTGTGTACTTAATCCCCTCCTGTACTCACTTTTCACCCACGACTACGTGGCCAAACACGACTCCAACACAATCATTAAGTTTGCTGACGACAAAACAGTCGTAGGCCTGATCACCGACAACGATGAGACAGCCAAAGGGAGGATATCAGAGAACTGGCAGTGTGGTGCCAGGACAACAACCTCTCCATCAGTGTGAGCAAGACAAAGGAGCTGATTGTGGACTACAGGAGAGAGTTTCAAGTTCCTTGGTGTCCACATCACCAACAAACTATTATGGTCCAAACACACCAAGACAGTCGTGAAGAGGGCACTGGCCATGGACCCAAAATATTGATGTTTTGTTCCCCGAGCCACTTAGTTATCACTTTTGCAAGGCAAGGTGCTTATGGCAAGGTGCTCCATCATGCTGGAAAAGGCATTGTTCATCACCAAACTGTTCCGGGATGGTTGGGAGAAGTTTCTCTCTGAGGATGTGTTGGTACCATTCTTTATTCATGGCTGTGTTCTTAGGCAAAATTGTGAGTAAGCCCACTCCCTTGGCTGAGAAGCAACCCCACACATGAATGGTCTCAGTATGCTTTATTGTTGGCATGACACAGGACTGATGGTAGCGCTCACCATGTCTTCTCCGGACAAGCTTTTTTCCGGATGCCCCAAACAATCGGAAAGGGGATTCATTAGAGAAAATGACTTTACTCCAGTCCTCAGCAGTCCAATCCCTGTACTTTTTGCAGAATATCAGTCTGTCCCTAATGTTTTTCCTGGAGAGAAGTGACTTCTTTGCTGCCCTTCTTGACACCAGGCCATCCTCCAAAAGTCTTTGCCTCACTGTGCGTGCAGATGCACTCACACCTGCCTGCTGCCATTCCTGAGCAAGCTCTGTACTGGTGGTGCCCCAGATCCCGCAGGTGAATCAACTTTAGGAGACGGTCCTGGCGCTTGCTGGACTTTTTTGGGCGACCTGAAGCCTTCTTCACAACAATTGAACCGCTCCCCTTGAAGTTCTTGAATATACAATAAATGGTTGATTTAGGTGCAATTTTACTGGCAGCAATATCCTTTCCTGTGAAGCCTTTTTTTGTGCAAAGCAATGATGACGGCACGTGTTTCCTTGCAGGTAACCACGGCTGACAGAGGACGAGCAATGATTCCAAGCACCACCCTCCTTTTGAAGCTTCCCCCCCCTGTTATCCGAACTCAATCAGCATGACAGAGTGATCTCAAGCCTTGTTCTCGTCAACACTCACACCTGTGTTAACAAAATAATCACTGACATGATGTCAACTGGTCCTTTTGTGGCAGGGCTGAAATGCAGTGGAAATGTTTTGGGGGGATTCAGTTCATTTGCATGGCAAAGAGGGACTTTGCAATTAATTGCAATTCATCTGATCACTCTTCATAACATTCTGGAGTATATGCAAATTGCCATCATACAAACTGAGGCAGCAGACTGAAAATGTATATTTGTGTCATTCTCAAAACTTTTGGCCACGACTGTATATAGCGTCGTTATTGTTATTTTATTGAGTTATTTATTTTTAACTTTATTTGGTAAATACTTTTCTTAACTCTTCTTGAACTGCACTGATTTTAATGTTCCTGAGAGGCTGAGTTACAGTTGTAATTATTTTGAAAGTAATGAAATGGGCAAATGTTGCACAATCCAGGTGTGGAAAGCTCTTACAGATTTACCCAGAAAGACTCACAGCTGTAATCGCTGCCAAATGGGATTCTAACATGTATTAACTTAGGGTTGAATACTTATATAATCAAGATGTAATTGTTTATTTGTATTTTATAATTGTTAGTATTTTGACAAAAAAAATCCATTAAATCCATTTTAATCCCACTTTGTAACACAACAAAATGTGGAAAAGGTAAAGGGTTGTTATTGTTAAATAACCAGCAATAAAGTTATTTAATGTTGTTCGCTAAATTGTACCAGAGAGGTCATTATATTCCGGTATACCTGGTTATACTCACCACCACCGGTTGTTGCACACCAAGCAAGCATTACTGTTGTAGACTCCAAGCAAGTACCTTATATATATATATTTTTTTTAAATTCAAATATAGATCAACAATTTACATTCTTAGATCATACAAAAAAAACAATTCTAGTGCATTGCAATCACTCTGAAAAAGTCTTATTGTAATGATTTAGGAACATTTTATTCTTGTTATTGTTCACTAGAGTTAATGCTTTAATAAAATACTTAAATTCAATTTTTAAAAACTGTAATTTGGGCATAGAATTTGTTTGTGTATGAAGTATTTGGCAACAATAATTAAAAAATGTACAATCATTTCAGTGGTCTTGTTATCATTGCAATAGTAACATGTTAAATACTTCATGTCAAAAACATAGTTCATAATGATAAATAAGTATTCTGCAAGGTTTTCCCAAAATTCTGACACAAATTTACATTCAAAGAACAAGTGAGACAGATTCTCACCTTCTTCTTCACAGAAAACACAGATATCATCAATAGCCACAAATTTGGATATCATAGAATTACATGGATATATCTTATGTAAAATTTTGAAGTGCACTTCCTTAACTTTGTTTGGTATACAATATTTGTAAGGCCTTAACCATGCATTTTTCCAGACAACGTCAAGAATAAGCATGTTCCAGAAAAACGTTCCACTCTGTGTAAGTTGGTTTTGTGAATGAAGAATTTGTCTTATATATTTATTACAACAAGATCTCTCAAGTAAGCCCACACCTTCCAATCTGTTCTGGATAAACTTTGTGATCGTTACCAAAGCTAAGATGAGTTTTCATTATTGTAGTTAGACCACTGGGAATGGCTTTGTTCACAGAAATAAACTCCCTGAAAGGTATTGGAAACTCTTTCAAAGTTATAAATTGTTCATATGTGAGAATATTACCCTTGCTGTTGAAAATATCAAGAACACAGTCAATATTCCTCTCATGCCAGCTGGGGTACAATTCCTTATAGATATGTCTGAATTATTCCACAAAAGAGCTTTAAGTGGGGAAAAATTGTGCAGGAAACATATTTTCCAGGCCATTAAAGCTTGTTGGTGAAACCTAGCCAATTTAGCAGGTAATCTTTCAGGAATATAATTACATTTCAGTAAAAATGGAAGACCTCTCAATTTATTAAACACATTATTTGGAATGAAATACCATATTGAATCAGTATTGATCAAAACATTTTCAACCAGTTTATCTTGAAAGTGTTATTTATGTCAACAAAATCCAACACTTCTAGACCGCCTTCAGCTCTTTTGTTTGAAAGGACAGATTTTTTGAGTTTGTGAGACTTATTTTTCCAGATGAAGTCAAGAAAGGTCTTATTGATCTCTTTACGAGTAGCAGGATTTACACATAACGATAATGAGGGGTACACAAAACGAGACAGTCCCTCTGCCTTGGACAGAAGTACTTTCCCAAGTATAGAAAGATCTCTTTGTAGCCAACTATTAAATATATTTTTAGTTCTCTTAATTTTAGGAGAGAAATTCAAATGTTGTCTGACTAAGTGTTTTTTTGACAGATGTATTCCTAAATATTTAACACAGTCCTTTACAGAAATATTTTCTAGTTTTTTTATTATCAGAGTCAAATAAACATAAGATTTCACATTTAGAAACATTCAGTATTAATCCTGATGGAATAGAAAATGCAGTTATAGCATTAAGGGCATGGGCAACCTGGTCTTTGTCTCAAGAAAAGAGTAGTATCATCAGCCAGTTGGGAAATTTTGATTTCTTTGTTAAAAATGGTTAAGCCATACAAATTTGCATTAATCAAACTATCTGGAGATAGAAGTTCCACAACCAAAATTAATACAAATGGCGAAATTGGGCATCTCTGTCGTACACGTCTGTTGATACTGAATCTTTTGGAAGTATTAAGGTTTAAAAGCACAGAACTATTTATATCTTTGTAAAACATGCAAATTACTTTGCAAATAAAATGTTCACTAAATCCAAAAAGTTTAAGAGACCTAAAGGGAAATTCATGTTCAATTGTGTCAAAGGCTTTACAGAAGTCCAAAAATAAGACAACCGCATGCATCTGAGTCAATTGCATCTGAATAATTTACAAGGTCCAAGATTAAACGAATGTTAGAGCTTATGTGACGTGACGGCCCTTCATAAGTCCTGTTTGAGTCTAATTTATAATGATATCTATTCCTTTCTTTAATCTGTTGGCATAAACCAGAGCAATCAATTTGTAATCAATATTTAATAAAGTAATTGGTCTCAAATTGTCAATAAGAGAAGGGTCTTTATCGGGCTTCGGAATCAATGAAATAAGGCCCTGTTTCATAGTGGAGACCATTTCCCCATTTTTAATGCAATCTTGAAACATATTGAAAATCGGGTCTTCTAGTAACCCTCACAACTGTCTATAGAATTCAACTGACAGGGCCATCAGGGCCAGGTGATTTCCCTTTTTTCATTGAATTCAGAGCCTCTAATTTCTTCAATTGACACAGGTGAATCGCAAACTGAGTGGAAATCATCCTCAATTTAAGGGCCATAATTCTGAATGTGGCAAATGTAGCTTTCACAACCATCTTCCTGAAATTGAGAGCTGTAAAGGTTTTCATAAAAGGAATTGACAAATTATGATATTGTAATGGGATCTTTGCATAAAACATAGTTAATTTTGAGTGCAGTTATAGATTTTCTTTTGTGGTTTCTCTTTTCAAGTGCAAAAAAGTAACTAGTGTTTCTTTCCCCCTCTTCACTCCATTTTGCTCTTGACCTTACAAAGGCACCCTTTGCCAAATCCATGTAAAGCTGTTATAATTCTAGTTGTAAAGACTTGAATACAGACTCCTCTTCTTCAGATAGATCATCTTTCTTTAGAAAACTGTCAAACTTGCTCATCATCTCCTTTTCTCTAAGGCTCTTAAATTACATCAGCTCTTTGGCGCGTTTAATGGCTACCACTCTGACTTTATATTTGAAAAATTCCCATCTACTTCCATGACCCAAGTCTTTTCTTGCAAAAATATATTTAGCTAATGATTTGATGTTTTCAATGAGAGTAGTATCTTTAAGAAGTGTGTTGTTTAATTTCCAATAACCTCGAGTACCTTTTGATGTTTTAGTAGTTTGTAAATTCAGGGAAATCAAGTGATGATCAGAAAAGGGAGCCAACTGATGATCTACATCTATAACAAATTGTAACAAAATGAGGGCCATTAGGAATAAATCTATTCTAGATTTACGTGACATAGTTTTGTTGGTCCCTTTGCATCCGGATTGAAATAACGCCAGGCATCCTCAGCACAGAGATCCTTGCATAATGTAACGATAATGTTACTATTTTGAGGGCTTTGACTCGTTCTAGGAGGAAAACGATCAGCAGATGCATCAGGTATTTCATTAAAATCCCCTGAAATAATTAGAAAAGCCTCTGAGTATTTGTTGCTTAAATCCTGTACTTTCCTGGTAAATTTGGTAAAAGGGGTCTTATTATGAGTATGTGAGTTATGTCCGTATACATTACAGATGATGAACATAGCATTGTCAAGTTTAACAGTTACTCAGACCCATATCCCGTCTTGTGAAGATGTGGATTCTAGAACGTCACATTTAAACTTGTGAATAAGTGTCAAAACACCAGCAGAATGATTTGATCCATGACTGAAATAGGCCATATCTCCCCATTGTGCTTTCCAAAGTTTAAAATCACTTTCCTTCCTGAAGGACACAATCTGCGATACTGCGTTTACAATATAAAAATAAAGCTTTCCTTTTTGTAGAATTTCTCAAACCCCTAGCATTCAGGCTAACGATATTGAGTGAACTGAAAACGAACTCCTGCATTAAAAAAAGAAAGAACACAAATTAGATAACACAAGTAGTAATGTGACCAATAAAACAAACAGTGAACCTTGAGAGGATTACTCCGACGGAAAACTACGCTCGGCTAAGGTAGCGGTGGTGGTTAACAGAATAACAAATCTATTTACTTCCTTTTTTGTTGTTGCTGTTGGCAAGTGTTCATCGGTTGTAGTTCGAACGGTACATTTACTCGTGGCAGTATGTTACTGTACTCATGGTATTACTCATAGTTCCAATTTGGTTAATGTCAACAGAGTTACCCAGTAATCATTCTTCCTTCGATAAACGCGTGTGGACCATTTGAACGCAGCCTTTTTTCCCTCTTTGTCGTGCCTTCTCGAAGCAAGTACCAATTTCTACCGCAAACACAACAGTGACGATGAAGAGGTAGTGACGTTGCTCAAGTCCTGCTCATGAGTGTTTACTGTGCAGTGCGCAGCAAATTGTACACCATTTGGCTGATATGCATGCAACGTCAACTCTTTTCACTTTGTAATATGTAAATCATTGCATTCAATTCTGCCTTGTTTTTGCGTCTGCGAAGTCTTCTTTTGTGTCAGTTTACGCCACACGTGTACCAACACAGAAGAACGTGCGCAGGCAAGTAGTAACAATATCGTGCATGACACAGAATACATGAAGAATTGACTTTATATCATTACATGTGTGATCCTCCTGGGGCTTGTGTGAACGATTTAATCTGTATTTGTATAATTCGGCGAGTTCAAATCGAGTAGAAGCTAGCTACGAGTTTGCTGTGCTAACTACACCAGATAGTTAGCAAGACAGCTACGGATTAGTATTGTAGCTTGATCAAGTGAGGTCTACTGTTGCAATGGTAATGTACTCTCCCAGTGGTGATTTTACATCGCTAGCTAGCGAGATCATGTAAGAAGCAGCGAACCTGGCTGGCTATACTTGTCATATCATGTGACTTATATTTTAGCGTATAAACATAGTGTATAAACAAAACGATCGAAACAGAAACGATGTGATTGCCATGAGGAATTCGCAATTCATATTCATATTCAACTGTAGTGCCATTTTTATTTCCCGCCATTGGATTTCCGCAATTGTGACAAGTTTAAACTGGGTGAACAACCCGTCTCGAGCTCCAGACAAAATAAACTACAGCCACATAGAACACTATAGTAGTTAGAAGTGAACATACAAACATGAACGGTGTTCATGTAATAGAAGAGATCCAAACACTACGGTGAGTGTATTACAGCTACCATGACACGATTGAATGTTATGGTGCTTTCAAGACAACTGGGAATTCGGGAAGATTCGAGTGGTAATGAGGTCAAATCATTACAGGTCGGTCGGTTCAGGTCGGAAGGTATGAGCTCGAGAAAGATTCCCGAGTTTCCGACTTAGAATTCCGAGTTGGATGAGTGTTACACGATTTTTCACAGTCGAACAGATTTTTTCCCCCTCCGAGTTTCCAGTTGTCTTGAACGGACACAGGTCGGATATTTCCGAGTTCCCAGTTTAGTTTGAATGTGGCATTATGCTAACGTTACATTATTTAAATGAAGACTAAGATGTCGGGGGAAACGAATTGCCTCGATCAATCAAACTTGTAGTGTATTATGACAACAAGTACTTCGCCATTTATATCATTCATTACTAGAGGTCGACCGATTATGATTTTTCAACACCAATGTCCTCCAAAAAAATGACAATGACAATTACAACTATATTGAATGAACAATGAACACTTATTTTAACTTAATATAATACATAAATAATACATAAATAAAATCTATTTAGTCTAAAATAAATAATGAAACATGTTCAATTTGGTTTAAATAATGCAAAAACACAGTGTTGGAGAATAAAGTAAAAGTGCAAAATGTGCCATGTGAAAAAGCTAACATTTAAGTTCCTTGCTCAGAACATGAGAACATGTGAAAGCTGGTGGTTCAATATTCCCAGTTAAGAAGTTTTAGGTTGTAGTTATTATAGGAATTATGACGTGTCAACTATTTCTCTCTATACCATTTGTAGTTCATAAACCTTTGACTATTGAATGTTCTTATAGGCACTTTAGTATTGCCAGCCTAATCTTGGGAGTTGATAGGCTTGAAGTTTCCTTGTGGATTGCAATGTAATCGGCATCCAAAAAGGCCAATTACAGGCCAATTCATTGTTATGAAAACTTGAAATCGGCCCTAATTAATCGGTTGATCTCTATTCATAACTCATTTGATTAATGTTTCTCCGGTCTTAAATTGCTTTAGTCCAAAGGCCGGCAGATGGCTTTCATTTCACTATGTATGCAGCCGGCAATACACTTGCATCAGTTCATAACCAAAACAATCTAATTTCAGACTGCAAAGGCGTTGATTTCCTCCTTAACTATATTTAATGGCGAGAAGGTGGGGAACATGTTAGGGATGGGCATGAGTACTCGAACAGATATCAAAACTCAATCTTTAAAGCTGCAATATGTAACTTTTTGTGCAACCTGACCAAATTCACATAGAAATGTGAGTTATAGGTCCTGTCATTCTAATTGAAAGTAAGGATACACGTGCGTCCACCATCGCGACATGGTGATTTTGGCCATCCACACCAGATGCGATGAGGACACACAAGTTGAAATATCAAAATGAACTCTGAACCAACTATATTAATTTGGGGACAGGCCAAAATATTCATGGACATTTAGCGAGCTAGCTAGCTCATTTGTCTTGTGATTTAAACATTGAAATGCACATGTTCCATTTTTCTGAATCTTTGTATAATTTGACACATGAAATCATGTGTTCTCTAACTAATCCACAGATAAAAGGGGAAACCTACTTAGTTTCTAGTAATCACTCCCCCTTCAGCAACAAACTAAGGTGCATTACTGCCACCAACTGGACTGGTGTGTGGAACTCTGTTCATCTTTCAATCACCCATGTGGGTATATGCCCTCGAAAAAACAATGAGGAGATGGGAGAGGCGGAACTTGCAGTGCATCATGCTTCAAAAACAGAATGAAGTTCAACTTTACATGCTGACCAGACCACACATGCACGTTGATTTAGTTCCCCCACACGCATGTTGAAATATCAAAACAAACTCTGAACCAATGTTATTAATTTGGGGACAGGTCGAAAAGCATTAAACATTAATGGCAATTTAGAGGGCTAACTTGCTGTTGCTAGCTAATTGGTCCCGGGATATAAACATTGGGTTGTTATTTTGCCTCATGCATAAGGTACTCTACTATGACAATTAATCCACAGATAAAACAGTAAACTGAATTTGTTTTTAGTCATCTCGCCTCCTTCAGGCTTCTTCTTATTTTGACTTTATATGGCAGTTGGCGACCAACTTTAAGGTGCATTACCAGACCCGACTGGAGTGTGGAACTCTGTTCATCTTTCAATCAGCCATGTGGGTATATGCACCTAAAAACCAATGAGGAGATGGGAGAAGTAGGACTTGAGCGTGACAAATAAACTCAGCAAAAAAAGAAACGTCACTTTTTCAGGACCCAGTCTTTCAAAGATAATTTGTAAAAATCCTAATTATTTAACATATCTTCATTGTAAAGTGTTTAAACACTGTTTCCCATGCTTGTTCAATGAACCATAAACAATTAATGAACATGCACCTGTGGAACAGTTGTGAAGACACTAACAGCTTACAGACGGTAGGCAATTAAGGTCACAGTTATGAAAACTTAAGACACTAAAGAGGCCTCTCTACTGACTCTGAAAAACACAAAAAGAAAGATATCCAGGGTCCCTGCTCATCTGCATGAATGTGCCTTAGGCATGCTGCAAGGAGGCATGAGGATTGCAGATGTGGCCAGGGCAATAAATTGCAATGTCCGTACTGTGAGACGCCTAAGACAGCGCTACAGGGAGACAGGACGAACAGCTGATCGTCCTTGCAGTGGCAGACCACGTGTAACAATACCTGCACAGGATCGGTACATCCGAACATCAAACCTGCGGGACAGGTACAGGATGGCAACAACAACTGCCCGAGTTACACCAGGAACGCACAATCCCTCCATCAGTGCTCAAACTGTCCGCAATAGGCTGAGAGGTGCTGGACTGAGGGCTTGTAGGCTTGTTGTAAGGCAGGTCCTCACCAGACATCACCAGCAACGATGTCGGCTATGGGCACAAACCCACCATCGCTGGACCAGACAGGACTGGCAAAAAGTGCTCTTCACTGACGAGTCGCGATTTCGTCTCACCAGGGGTGGTGGTCGGATTCACGTTTATCGTCGAAGGAATGAGCGTTACACAGCCTGTACTCTGAAGCGGGATCGAGGTGGAGGGTCCGTCATGGTCTGGGGCCGTGTGCCACAGCATCATCAGACTGAGCTTGTTGTCATTGCAGGCATTCTCAACGCTGTGTGTTACAGGGAAGCCATCCTCCTCCCTCATGTGGTACCCTTCCTGCAGGCTCATCCTGACATGACCCTCCAGCATGACAATGCCACCAGGCATGCTGCTCGTTCTGTGCGTAATTTCCTGCCAGACAGGAATATCAGTGTTCTGCCATGGCCAGCAAAGAGCTCGGATCTCAATCCCATTGAGCATGTCTGGGACCTGTTGGATTGGAGGGTGAGGGCTAGGGCCATTCCCCCCAGAAATGTCTTGGAACTTGCAAGTGCCTTGGTGGAAGAGTAGGGTAACATCTCACAGCAAGAACTGGCAAATCTGGTGCAGTCCATGAGGAGGAGATGCACAGTACTTAATGCAGCTGGTCGCCGCACCAGATACTGACTGTTACTTTTGATATTGACCCCCCCTTTGTTCAGGGACAGAATTCAATTTCTGTTGGTCAAATGTCTGTGGAACTTGTTCAGTTTATGTCTCAGCTGTTGAATCTTATGTTCATAGAAATATTTACACATGTTAAGTTTGCTGAAGATAAACACAGTTGACAGTGAGAGGACGTTTCTTTTTTTGGTGAGTTTAGAACCAAATTCTATTTTAGCGCCTGTCTACGCAGATGCTCGCAAGCAGAGTGGGTGCATAACATGTATGTGTTCATTTATTTGTGGTCAGCATGTAAGAAGCAGTAAATCTGTTCTATGTGCGCTATTTTTATGCTTCCCGTTCTTAAGTTTAGTTTTTTTGTCTTTTACTTAGTTTTGTACTCCAGTTTCAAACAGCTGAAAATACAATATTTTTGGTTATGGAAAATATCTTTCACACTACACATTGCTTGTTTTGCCACAAACTGAAATTAGGCAAACTATTATAATTTTAGCAACCAGGAAATGGCGGAGCGATTTCTGCATAGTGCATCTTTAGCCAAAGATTTTAAAAAATACTATAAAACTATTTGGTGGAATGTGCTTTGTGGCTTGTCCCCCAAAAAATGTGTAATTTTGTCTGGAAGACAACGTTACTTTGCTTTGACTCTAGTGTTCCAGTTGTACATGGTTTGCGCACCACAACCAAAAAGAAACAAAGGCAAGCATCACACAGTTCTCCCTAAATTCCCTTTCCCCTCCCCTTCACTCAATTGCATTTTGACCGTTCCCTCTACACCGTTGGCCACCAACCGGTTGATCTCCAAGACATTCATAGTCGATCGCCAAACATTTCTGCAAAAAAAACAATGCTGAAGTCTTGTGTTCCAATTTGTATTTTTTCATTTATCGCTGTGGGCGGTAGGTGCACGATTCAGCTGCCTTCTGCACCAGATAGGTGGTGTTCCCATTTTGACTCATTTAATGTGTCTGAAGGTTCGAACTCTAACCTTCACAGTGGGACCGATGAGCAAATCAAGTGCACTATACACTACCATTCAAAAGTTTGGGGTCACTTATAAATGTCCTTGTTTTTGAAAGAAAAACACATTTTTTGTCTATTTAAAATAACATCAAATTGATCAGAAATAAAGTGTAGACATTGTTAATATTGTAAATGACTATTGTAGCTGGAAACGGCTGATTATTAATTGAATATCAACATAGGCGTACAGTGGCCCATTATCAGCAACCATCTCTCCTGTGTTCCAATGGCACGTTGTGTTAGCTCATCCAAGTTTATCATTTTAAAAGGCTAATTGATCATTAAAAAAACATTTTGCAACTATGTTAGCACCGCTGAAAACTGTTGTTCTGATTAAAGAAGCAATACAACTGGCCTTTAGACTCGTTGAGTATCTGGAGCATCACCATTTGTGGTTTCGAATACAGACTCAAAGTGGCCAGAAACAAAGACCTTTCTTCTGAAACTCGTCAGTCTATTCTTGTTCTGAGAAATGAAGGCTATTCCATGCAAGACATTTCCAAGAAACTGAAGATCTCGTACAACGCTGTGTACTACTCCCTTCACAGATCAGCACAAACTGTCTCTAACCAGAATAGAAAGAGGAGTGGGAGGCCCCGGTGCACAACTGAGCAAGAGGACAAGTACATTAGAGTTTGAGAAACAGACTCTTCACAAGTCCTCAACTGGCAGCTTCATTAAAAACACCAGTCTCAACGTCAACAGTGAAGAGGCGACTCCGGGATGCTAGCCTTCTAGGCAGAGTTGCAAAGGAAAAAAAGCCATATCTCAGACTGGCCAATAAGAAGAAAAGATTAAGATGGCCAAAAGAACACAGACACTGGACAGAGGAACTCTGCCTAGAAGGCCAGCATCCCGGAGTCGCCTCTTCACTGTTGACGTTGAGACTGATATTTTGATATTTTGCACATTGTTATCTTAGGCTTGTGTGCTGCTACTCGGCCATGGAAACGCATTTCATGAAGCTACAAATGAACAGTTATTGTGCTGACGTCTCTTCCAGAGGCAGTTTGGAACTCGGTAGTGAGTGTTGCAACCGAGAACAGACATTTTTTATGCGCTTCAGCCCTTGGCGGTCCCGTTCTGTGAGGTTGTGTGGCCTACCACTTTGCGGCCGAGTCGTTGTTGTTCTTAGATGTTTACACTTCACAAATACACCACTTAAAGTTGGCCGTGGAAGCTCTAGTAGGGCCGAAATGTATGAACTGGCTTGTTGGAAAGGTGCAATGTTGAAAGTCACTGAGCTTTTCAGTAAGGCCATTCTACTGACAATGTTTGTCTATAGAGATAGCATAGCTATGTGCTCGATTTTATACACCTGTCAGCAACGGGTGTGGCAGAAATAGCCAAATCCACTAATTTGAAGGGATGTCCCTTTGTGTATATATAGTGTATGTGTCACAACAATGAGTTTGGATTTGGTAATAATTGCATGCCGTCTATTTTCAATTTAGGACTTTGCAAACTGCTAGTGCCATTTAGAATTGATTAGCCTAGGCTATAACCCCCCTAAACATAGACGGGTTCCACACTGAAAATATGCAAAAGCATTATTTTGATAAAGCGTATTTTCATCAGAATCATTAAGCCTAGACCTACTCACCAAACAGATGTTGGCTAAAACTGCTTAGACTAGTATAGTAGGAGGTAGGATAGTCAAATCTTTATCTGTAGTAGTGCTGAGCGATAAATTATTTTTGAGGTCTGTTCGTTTTCTGTTCTATTATTAAAAAATAATCCAGTTTTTTGGTTTCGTAAGATTGTTTTAAACATTAAATACACTAACTTTGTGGGTTGAATGCTTTAACACAGAATAAAACAAATAATAAATGGCTCATGATGGTTAACTTCTCACTTATTAACCATAATTTATTCACATTACTTTAATAAAATATTTAAATTGTGTCTATTACATTTCGGTTTATTTGATGACTTTATTATTTCATTCCAAGTCATAATCTCATTTCTATAGAGCTGCTGCTGCCTATGCTGTCTGACAAAAACACTATTTTAGTAGTTCTTCAATGTAAATGAGGCATAATTTTATGAATGCTGAGTACCAACTATCAATCACTTAGGTACCTCTCGAAGCAACTGCTCTCTATCCCTCTCGATCTGTCCACCACACAGACCGGAAAAGTAGATACGCAATGGATTTTGGTCATCGTAGTTAATGAGCACATTTTCTGTGCTAAACTAATATAAGTGTTGGTTTCATGAGCTGAAATAAAAGATCCCAGAAATGTCCTATACGCACAATTTGGTGCACAAAGTTGTTTACATCCCTGTTAGTGTGCATTTCTTTTTTGCCAAGATAGTCTATCCACCTGACAGGTGTGGCATATCAAGAAGCTGATTAAACAGCATGATTATTACCCAGGTGCACCTTGTGCTGGGGACAATAAAAGGCTGCGCTAAAATGTGCAGTTTTGCCACACAACACAATGCCACAGATGTCTCAAGTTTTGAGGGAGTGTGCAATTGTCATGCTGACTGCAGGAATGTCTGCAAGAACCGCAGACCACGTGTAACCATGCCAGCCCAGGATCTCCACATCTGGCTTCTTCAACAGCGGGATCGTCTGAGACCAGCCATCCGGACCGTTGATGAAACTCGGGGTTTGCACAACTGAAGAATTTCTACACAAACCGTCTCAGTGAAGATCATCTGCGTGCTTGTCGTCCTCATCAGGGTCGTAACCGACTTCAGTGGGCAAATGCTCACCTTCGATAGCCAATGGCACTCTGGAGAAGTGTGCTCTTCACAGATGAATACTGGTTTCAACTGTACTGGGCAGATGGCGAGTGGTTTTAATGTTGTGAACCGAGAACCCAACCGCCACTTTGGGGCAATGGTATGGGCAGGCATAAGCTACGGACAACAAACATAATAGCATTTTATCGATGGCAAATTCAATGCGCAGACGAGATACTGAGGCACATTGGCATGCCAATCATCCTCCGCCATCATATGTTTCAGCATGATAATGCATAGCCCCATGTCGCAAGAATCTATAGACAATTCATGGAAGCTGAAAATGTCCCAGTTCTTCCATGGCCTGCATACTCACCTGACATGTCACCCATTTGAGCATGTGTGGGATGCTCTGGATCGAAGTGTTACAATTCCCGCCAGTATCTAGCAACTTTGCACAGAGGAGTGGGACAACAATCCACAGGCCACAATCAACATCCTTATCAACTCTATGCGAAGGAGATGCTGTGTGAGGCAAATGGTGGTCACACCAGATACTGACTGGTTTTCTGATCCCTGTCCCGACCTTGAGGTCACAGAAAAAAACTATTGAACCGATGTCTCAGTTGTTTTAAAAACTGTACAATAACAGACATTTCGGTTAATCGCTCAGCACTAACCTAACATTGATTGTCATCTATCTATCTATTTTTGTTTCTAGGTTTCACATGCCACTATGAAGTACATCTTGGTCACTGGAGGTGTCATATCCGGAATTGGCAAGGGCATCATTGCCAGTAGTGTGGGCTTAATCCTGAAGTCCTGTGGTCTGCATGTGACTGCCATCAAAATCGACCCCTACATCAACATTGATGCTGGCACCTTCTCACCTTATGAACATGGTGAGTGCATTTGGGTGGTGAGTTCTCTCAGACTAAAGCATTTAATCTGTGAGGGCTAGGCCAAGGCATGCCTATCTAATTGACTTGAGCTGCATCACCCATCTAGGTGAAGTGTTTGTGTTGGACGATGGAGGTGAGGTGGACCTGGATTTAGGAAACTACGAGCGCTTCCTGGACATCAGGTTAACCAGGGACAACAACCTGACCACGGGCAAAATCTACCAGTCTGTCATCAACAAGGAGAGGAGGGGAGACTACTTGGGCAAAACTGTACAGGGTGAGCGAGAGATCAAGGGTTCTCCGCAAGGCAAGGGGCATTGGGATTAGCGCAACACCTGGAAACCTATGACATCACTCCTAGTTGTTGTGTTGATTTGTAAGGGTCTCTCCGTAGTCCTTTTTTCTATGCTGATCTCGAGTTTCTGTGGATGCTGATTCTATTTTGCTGATGTTTTCTCTCTTATCTCAGTGGTGCCACACATCACAGATGCAATTCAGGAGTGGGTGGTGAAGCAGGCCAAGATCTCAGTGGATGACGATGGGGTGGAGCCACAAGTCTGTGTTATAGAGGTACGAGCCACAGCGTAGTCAAGTTTGTCTTATTATGGGTCATTCATTATAGGCCATTGTGATTGTCCCCATGAAGTTGTTATTGGTGTCTGGTTTCAGCCAGGGATTGTTAAGCTGGGTCATATTCATTAGGGCACACTGTAGCAACACATTTCAAAATGTTGTGCAATGGAAACCGAGCAGTTCAGATAGTACCTAACCTTTTCAGATGGTTTCTTGCGTTTTTGCCAAGTGAATGTTGAGGTCTCAGGCTGTGTCCTGTTTTGACAGTTGGGAGGCACTGTGGGAGACATTGAGAGCATGCCATTTATCGAGGCCTTCAGACAGTTCCAGTTCAAGGTGAAGAGGGATAACTTCTGCAACATTCATGTCAGCTTAGTCCCACAGGTAAGAGATTTAACACACACACGCAGAGTAAGGCTTGTTTGAAAGCCGATTTCAGCGTTGTGACAAAGCACATCTGTACCAAAAATGTCCAAAACATTGTCAGCCCTTTACTGAATTAGTACATACACACACACAATTGAATCAAAACACAGTCTTTTACATAAGCATTGTAAAACATCATGAACACTTTAACTTCGTCTCAAAAGTACATCAGTTGTGTTTCAAGTAAAAGGTTTTACAATGATGCTTAACTGAGAACTGAAATGTCATTTTGTCTGCCTTTAGCCCAGTGCCACAGGAGAACAGAAGACGAAACCCACTCAGAACAGTGTCCGAGAGCTCCGTGGACTAGGACTCTCCCCAGATCTGGTGAGTTAGATACTCCCTCATCCTTTTGCCTTGGGACTCTTGGAATTGGCTAACTATGTGTTTCTCCTAATGTATTTTCAGATCATGTGCCGCTGTGCGACACCTCTGGAGAACGCTGTCAAAGAAAAGATCTCCATGTTTTGTCACGTAGAGCCCACGCAGGTAAGGCCTTCTCTGTCCGTGACGAATTTCCGTTTTCCATTGCGTGCCTAAATGAACACAACCCGGAAAAAAGTGAATGTAACGTCAACCAGCAACATTTCATATACTTTTGAAAAAACGTAATCCGATTCTTATGCTTTTCTCTCTCCCTGTCCCCAGGTGATCTGCGTGGCAGATGTGTCGTCCATCTACAGAGTACCCCTACTACTGGAGGAGCAGGGGGTGGTGGGCTATATCTGCCAGCGGCTTGACCTGCCTATTGAGATGAGGGCCAGGAAGATGCTCACCAAGTGGAAGGAGATGTCCGACAGGTGAATGGGACCCCTGGCCCCCAGTCCAGTTGGACTGTTTTTGGCAGAAATAGGCTTCTGAATGTAGCACTACTCTGCTGTAGTACAATAGTGATGGGAAGCAAAGCTTCCTGAAGTATTGAGGCTTTCCAGCCCATTGTGTTGAAATACTGTAGGTTCATTATTCAAGGCTTTACTCAATACAGCGTACACTGGTGGCAAATATCGCACTTAGTGTAGCCTTTTGTCTTCAACCAAAAGCAATAACAAACCAGTCAGTTGGTTGTGCAACTAAACAAAGCTTAGGACATCATTGATCTTGTGCCTCTGATAAAGTGATACAGGCATCGGCACACTGCTTTCAAGTAGACTGCTCTGTGATTTCGACGCATGCCTCAGAGCTCCGGTATCAAATGTAACATCACTATAGTACAACATATGATAAGGTTACTGTGGAACTTAGATTTTTACTACATGCTGACATAGGGCAAGATTCAGACTCACTTCTCAGTAGTTGGTATTCAGACTGACCTTATGCAGGTGCGTAGTGGGCTTTGCAGGTGTGGTACCCTTGCGCGCGCAGAATAAATGTAATTCAACTGCTGAAATCCCTCTCACTTGCTGGCCATCAGATTTTCTCGCTGGGTTTTCATTCAAGAGGGTTTTCAGTACAGTTATCTAAAGCCACCCCTTTAAATGTGGTGTACATAAAACATTTTTTTACAGTTAAGAATATTAGGGATCAAAAAGCCAGAAAGCCATGTGGGCCTAAATAGACTTCTCATTTTCAGCACCAATTGGTAGATGTAAAAAATACTCTGATCTTGTATATTATTTAGTGTTATGAAAGTATTTATGAATAATCATTTGTAAAAATAAAAACTTTGGAGAGTCTTTACGCACAAAATATATTGATGAATCAAAAATAGTGTTTTTTTTGTTGGTATTTTGGCATTTTATTATGATCCACATTAGCTGTTGCAAAAGCAGCAGCTACTCTTCCTGGGGTCCACACAAAACATGAAACATAATACAGAATGACATAATACAGAACATCAATAGACAAGAACAGCTCAAGGACAAAACTGCATACATTGATTCATCCTGAAAGTTGCCATATTCAATTGAAATATAAAAAATGCACATTAGTCCTATAAATCTACCCTAATAATCCTTACTAATCATGGAACTGTGATGACAACGGTCCTGTCGGCCATTTCTGTATGGACCTCGCTTTGTGCACAGGGGCAGTTTGGAACTCGGTAGTGAGTGTTGCAGAAGATGTTTACACGCTAGGCACTTCAGCACTTGGCGGTCCTGTTCTGTGAGCTTGTGTGGCCTACCACTTCGCGGCTGAGCCATTGTTGCTCCTAAACGTTTCCACTTCACAATCACAGCACATACAGTTGGCCGGGGCAGCTCTAGCAGGGCAGAAATTTTACTAACTGAATTTTTATACACCTGTCAGCAACGGGTGTGGCTGAAATAGCCTAATCCACTAATTTGAAAGGGTGTCTACATACTTCCTTCCATGTAGTGTACATTAGCCTAATATGATCCACTATTGCTAGCGATTCTTATAAACAACGACATGAGTGTGACAGTGGAAAGAAAGGTAAACTAATGATGTAATGGAATGATGCAAAATGTAAGGAAACTAACACAAGTCGGTGACATTTATACATTTGTCGTTATAACTGACGGTGGCTACCTATAGTGGTTAATTCGAGCTTCTACTTCTAAAAATTCACTTTTACAGAAACAAGTCTATCACTGTTGCCGCTTGCTATAGACCTCCCTCTGCCCCAAGCTGTGCCCTCGATACCATATGTGAATTGATTGCCCCCCATCTATCTTCTGAGCTCGTGCTATTAGGTGACCTAAACTGGGACATGCTTAACACCCCGGCCATCCTACAATCCAAGCTTGATGTCCTCAATCACACACAAATGATCAATGAACCTTCCAGGTACAACTCCAAATCTGTAAACACGGGCACCGTCATAGATGTCATCCTCACTAACTCGCCCTCCAAATACACCTCTGCTGTTTTCAATCAAGATCTCAGCGACCACTGCCTCATTGCCTGCATCTGTAATGGGTCTGCGACCAAACGACCATCCCTCATCACTGTCAAACGCTCCCTAAAACACTTCTGCGAGCAGGCCTTTCTAATTGACCTGGCCGGGGTATCCTGGAATGACATTGACCTCATTCCGTCAGTAGATGATGACTGGCTATTCTTTAAAAGTGCCTTCCTCACCATCTTAAATAAGCATGCCCCATTAAAAATATTTAGAACTAGGAATAGATATAGTCCATGGTTCACGCCAGACCTGTCTGCCCTTGACCAGCACAAAAACATCCTGTGGCATTAGCATCGAATAGCCCCCGTGATATGCAACTTTTCAGGGAAGTTAGGAACAAATATACACAGGCAGTTAGGAAAGTTAAGGCTAGCTTTTTCAAACAGAAATTTGCATCCTGTAGTACTAACTCAAAAATTATCTGGGACACAGTACAGTCCATGGAGAATAAGAACACCTCCTCCCAGCTGCCCACTGCTCTGAGGCGAGGAAACACTCAACACCGATAAATCCACTATAATTGAGAATTTCAATAAGCATTTCTCTACGGCTGGCCATGCTTTCCACCTGGCTACCCCTACCCTGGTCAACTGCCCGGCACCCTCCACAGCAACCCGCCAAAGCCCCCACCATTTCTCCTTTACCCAAATCCAGATAGCTGATGTTCTGAAAGAGCTGCAAAATCTGGACCCCTACAAATCAGCCGGGCTAGACAATCTGGACCCTCTCTTTCTAAAATGATATGCCGAAATTGTTGCAACCCCTAATACTAGCCTGTTCAACCTCTCTTTCGTATCGTCTGAGATTCACAAAGATTGGAACGCTGCCGCGGTCTTCCCCCTCTTCAAAGGGAGTGACACTGTAGACCCAAACTGCTACCGACCAATATCTATCCTACCCTGTCTTTTCTAAGTTAACAAACAGATTACCGACCATTTCGAATCCCACCGTACCTTCTCCGCTATGCAATCTGGTTTCAGAGCTGGTCATGGGTGCATCTCAGCCACGCTCAAGGTCCTAAACGACATCATAACCGCCATCGATAAGAGACATTACTGTGCAGCCGTATTCATCGACCTGTCCAAGGCTTTCGACTCTGTCAATCACCACATTCTTATTGGCAGACTCGACAGCCTTGGTTTCTCAAATGATTGCCTCGCCTGGTTTACCAACTACTTCTCTGATAGAGTTCAGTGTGTCAAATCGGAGGGCCTGCTGTCCGGACCTCTGGCAATCTCTATGGGGGTGGCACAGGGTTAAATTCTCAGGCTGACTCTCTTCTCTGTATACATCAATGATGTTGCTCTTGCTGCTGGTGATTCTCTGGTACACCTCTACGCAGACGACACCATTCTGTATACTTCTGGCCCCTCTTTGGACACTGTGTTAACTAACCTCCAGACAAGCTTCAATGCCATACACCTCTCCTTCCGTGGCCTACAACTGCTCTTAAACGCAAGTAAAACTAAATGCATGCTATTCAACCGATCACTGCCCGGCTCCGACTTAGAATACGTGGACAACTACAAATACCTAGGTGTCTGGTTAGACTGTAAACTCTCCTTCCAGACTCACGTTAAGCATTTCCAATACAAAATTAAATCTAGATTTGGCTTCCTATATCGCAACAAAGCATCCTTCACTCATGCTGCCAAACATACCCTCGTAAAACTGACCATCCTACCGATCCTCGACTTCGGTGATGTCATCTATAAAATAGCCTCCAACACTCTACTCAACAAACTGGATGCAGTCTATCACAGTGCCATCCGTTTTGTCACCAAAGCCCCATACACTACCCACCATTGCGACCTGTACTCTCTCGTTGGTTGGCCCTCGCTTCATACTCGTCGCCAAACCCACTGGCTACAGGTTATCTTCAAGTCTCTGCTAGGTAAAGCCCCGCCTTATCTCAGCTCACTGGTCACCATAGCAGCACCCACTCGTAGCACGCGCTCAAGCAGGTATATCTCACTGGTCACCCCCAAAGCCAATTCCTCCTTTGGTCGTCTTTCCGTCCAGTTCTCTGCTGCCAATGACTGGAACGAACTGCAAAAATCTCTGAAGCTGGAGACTCACATCTCCCTCACTAGCTTTAAGCACCAGCTGTCAGAGCAGCTCACAGATCACTGCACCTGTACATAGCCCATCTGTAAACAGCCCATCTATCTACCTACCCCATGCCCATACAGTATTTATTTATTTATCTTGCTGCTTTGCACCCCAATATTTCTAATTGCACATTCATCTTCTGCACATCTACCATTCCAGTGTTTCAATTGCTATATTGTAATTACTTCACCACCATGGCCTATTAATTGCCTTAACTTCCTAATCTTACTTCATTTGCACTCACTGTATATAGACTTTTTGTTTTATTTTGTTCTACTGTCTTATTGATGTTTTGTTTATTCCATGTGTAATGTGTCGAATTGCTGTGCTTTATCTTGGCCAGGTCGCAGTTGCAAATGAGAACTTATTCTCAACTAGCCTACCTGGTTAAATAAAGGTGAAATAAAAAAATATTTAACACTATACAAATTGTTTTAAAAAAAATACAGTAAAAAGTCCGGGCAAATAATTCTAGAAATCATAAATCAACTCTAGGTTTGGCGCTATACTGTCATTGGTGCAGAAGCCTATAGCTTGGGTCTCCAAATTTAATCTGAAGTTATAAGGCCAGCATTTCATATACAGCGGGGCAAAAAAGTATTTAAAAACAGCTCAAAACAGCTCGAGCTCAGTGAGGTTGGATGGAGAGCATTTGTGAACAGCAGTTTTCAGTTCTTTCCACAGATTCTCGATTGGATTCAGGTCTGGACTTTGACTTGGCCATTCTAACACCTGGATATGTTTATTTTTTAACCATTCCATTGTAGATTTTGCTTTATGTTTTGGATCATTGTCTTGTTGGAAGACAAATCTCTGTCCCAGTCTCAGGTCTTTTGCAGACTCCATCAGGTTTTCTTCCAGAATGGTCCTGTATTTGGCTCCATCCATCTTCCCATCAATTTTAACCATCTTCCCTGTCCCTGCTGAAGAAAAGCAGGCCCAAACCATGATGCTGCCACCACCATGTTTGACAGTGGGGATGGTGTGTTCAGCTGTGTTGCTTTTACACCAAACATAACGTTTTGCATTGTTGCCAAAAAGTTCAATTTTGGTTTCATCTGACCAGAGCACCTTCTTCCACATGTTTGGTGTGTCTCCCAGGTGGCTTGTGGCAAACTTTAAACAACACTTTTTATGGATATCTTTAAGAAATGGCTTTCTTCTTGCCACTCTTCCATAAAGGCCAGATTTGTGCAATATACGACTGATTGTTGTCCTATGGACAGAGTCTCCCACTTCAGCTGTAGATCTCTGCAGTTCATCCAGAGTGATCATGGGCCTCTTGGCTGCATCTCTGATCAGTCTTCTCCTTGTATGAGCTAAAAGTTTAGAGGGACGGCCAGGTCTTGGTAGATTTGCAGTGGTCTGATACTCCTTCCATTTCAATATTATCGCTTGCACAGTGCTCCTTGGGATGTTTAAAGCTTAGGAAATATTTTTGTATCCAAATCCGGCTTTAAACTTCTTCACAACAGTATCTCGGACCTGCCTGGTGTGTTCCTTGTTCTTCATGATGCTCTCTGCGCTTTTAACGGACCTCTGAGACTATCACAGTGCAGGTGCATTTATACGGAGACTTGATTACACACAGGTGGATTGTATTTATCATCATTAGTTATTTAGGTCAACATTGGATCATTTAGAGATCCTCACTGAACTTCTGGAGAGAGTTTGCTGCACTGAAAGTAAAGGGGCTGAATAATTTTGCACGCCCAATTTTTCAGTTTTTGATTTGTTAAAAAAGTTTGAAATATCCAATAAATGTCGTTCCACTTCATGATTGTGTCCCACTTGTTGTTGATTCTTCACAAAAAAATACAGTTTATATCTTTATGTTTGAAGCCTGAAATGTGGCAAAAGGTCGCAAAGTTCGCAAAGTTCAAGGTGGCCGAATACTTTCGCAAGGCACTGTAGGTACACTTCAACTAGAAACTGAGAAAAAAAATCCAGAAAATCACATTGTAGGATTTTTAATGAATTTATTTGCAAATTATGGTGGAAAATAAGTATTTGGTCACCTACAAACAAGCAAGATTTCTGGCTCTCACAGACCCCTTCTTTAAAGGCTCCTTTGTCTCCCACTCGTAACCTGTATTTATGGCACCTGTTTGAACTGGTTATCAGTATAAAAGACACCTGTTCACAACCTCAAACAGTCACACTCCAAACTCCACTATGGCCAAGACCAAAGAGCTGTCAAAGGACACCAGAAACAAAATTGTAGACCTGCACCAGGCTGGGAAGACTGAATCTGCAATAGGCTAGCAGCTTGGTTTGAAGAAATCAACTGTGGGAGCAATTATTAGGAAATGGAAGACATACAAGACCACTGATAATCTCCCTCGATCTGGGCCTCCACGCAAGATCTCACCCAGTGGGGTCAAAATGATCACAAGAGCGGTGAGCAAAAATCCCAGAACCACACGGGGGGACCTAGTGAATGACCTGCAGAGAGCTGGGACCAAAGTAACAAAGCCTACCATCAGTAACACACTACGCCGCCAGGGACTCAAATCCTGCAGTGCCAGACGTGTCCCCCTGCTTAAGCCAGTACATGTCCAGGCCCCTCTGAAGTTTGCTAGAGAGCATTTGGATGATCCAGAAGAAGATTGGGAGAATGTCATATGGTCAGATGAAACCAAAATATAACTTTTTGGTAAAAACTCAACTCGTCGTGTTTGGAGGACAAAGAATGCTGAGTTGCATCCAAAGAACACCATACCTACTGTGAAGCATGGGGGTGGAAACATCATGCTTTGGGGCTGTTTTTCTGCAAAGGGACCAGGGTTACTGAGCCGTGTAAAGGAAAGAATGAATGGGGCCATGTATTGTGAGATTTTGTGTGAAAACCTCCTTCCATCAGCAAGGGCATTGAAGATGAAAAGTGGCTGGGTCTTTCAGCATGACAATGATCCCAAACACACCGCCCAGGCAACGAAGGAGTGGCTTCGTAAGAAGCATTTCAAGGTCCTGGAGTGGCCTAGCCAGTCTCCAGATCTCAACCCCATAGAAAATATTTGGAGGGAGTTGAAAGTCCGTGTTGCCCAGCAACAGCCCCAAAACATCACTGCTCTAGAGGAGATCTGCATGGAGGAATGGGCCAAAATACCAGCAACAGTGTGTGAAAACCTTGTGAAGACTTACAGAAAACGTTTGACCTCTGTCATTGCCAACAAAGGGTATATAACAAAGTATTGAGATAAACTTTTGTTATTGACCAAATACTTATTTTCCACCATAATTTGCAAATAAATTCATTAAAAATCCTACAATGTGATTTTCTGGATTTCTTTCCCTCATTTTGTCTGTCATAGTTGAAGTACACCTATGATGAAAATTACAGGCCTCTCTCATCTTTTTAAGTGGGAGGACTTGCACAATTAGTGGCTGACTAAATACTTTTTCCCCCCACTGTAGGTCACTTTGGAAAAGGTGATTATATTGATTTGCTTCAGTTTGCTGCCATTTTTGCATTTATTATGGATCTCCATTAGCTGCTGCCAAGGCAGCAAATAAAATACAATTTTATTGGTTGCATACAGATATTTAGCAGCAGCTACTCTTCCTAGGGTCCAGCAAAATTAAGGCGGTTATACAATTTTTAAAACATTACAATACGTTTCACAACACATTAAGTCTGTGCCCTCAGGCCACTATTCTACTACCACAAATCTACAACACAAAATCCATGCGTGCATGTGTGTATATTGCGTATGTTATCTGTGTCTGTGTGTGTGTTTCAATATGACTGGGTTCAAATTTGTCAATACAGTCTCCAGCGATCATAAGTTAAAATAGATCTAAAACAATATTGTAATTTATATTTACGATCCCCTCATCCAAACAACTTACAAGTTTACCTAGCTCTTATCAATAGCTCTTATCAATTTGTAAATTACAGTGCATGGAGAATGTTGATATTTCTATCTGATAAAATAAAGTAGATGTTCACCTTAGAACTGACAAGTTGCTCGACCTTATTCATCATTTCATCGTGCCTAAAGGTGGTGGAATTATGAGGGAATTAAGTCAAGGTCAGAATACTGTTAGACACACCTCCGCCGCACCTTAATTCCTTTGATCTCCACCCAAAGTGAAAAGCGGTTGAATAGCATGCTATTCTCATGCTTTAGTTCAAGGTCAGAGTGCGCGTATAGAGAGAAGTGCATAAAAAGGGAATTATGTTCCATTTATGCACGATTAACTTGGGTTGGAATTTCCCCATACTGTATTGGGAGTCTCACCCTGGTTTGATTGAGTATTTACCATGTTTTAGTCTAAAATACATATTGACTTGATACCCCAGGGTCCTCGGAACATGTTGGAACTAAACTGTCTCCTCTCAGGTCTGACCGACTCCTGGAACATGTGTCCATCGCCCTGGTAGGGAAGTACACAAAGTTCTCTGACTCATATGCCTCTGTCATTAAGGCCCTGGAGCACTCAGCCCTCGCCATCAACCACAAACTAGAGATCAAGGTATGGAACACAGTCACATTCACCCATGCTCCCTCTTTGGAGCGACTGCAGTTCCCTACGCACAGCATCTGTGTGTAGGAAGAGACGACTCTGCTTACATCGGTGGCATTGATGTTATCTTTTGTGCTAACCAAACATTGCGTATCCTTAGACGAGGATTATGAGAAGCTCTGTTTTAATGGACTGTGTTAAATATGGCCTTATTTGTTATGTTATAATAAAAATGACGATTACTGTATGTCATGTTCTTATTCCACCCACCTCCCACTGACCCTCAGTCTTCCTCTTGCAGTTCATCGACTCTGCAGACCTAGAGCCAAATACACTGCAGGAGGAGCCTGTGAAGTACCACGAGGCCTGGCAGAAACTCTGCAGTGCTGAGTGAGTCTACAGCAAAATACCTACAATGAGTATACAAAACATTAAAAACACCTGCTCTTTCCATAACATAGCTTTCACTTGGTCAGCCTATGATGCATTATTGATGTCACTTGTTAAATCCACTTCAAACAGTGTAGATGGGGAGGAGACAGGTTAAGGAAGGGTTATTTTTAAGCCTTGAGACAGTTGAGACATGGATTGTGCATGTGTGTATTGTTGGATTCTGGAGTAAACTTTGAACATTTGTTATACTCAGTGTATAGGAACATTAGTTACACAAGAGACATGAGGGGTGCCATGATGAAGCTTGGGAGGGGCTGATTGCAGGGTAAACAATTGCATGTGAGAGTATGTATAAGGGGAGAAACTGTTGAAGGCTCATTTACGTGTAGTAGCAGTATCAATATGGAGAGAGGTTGGTTTATGCCCTATGGGGAGAGGGAGACATGAGAGATGATGCGGGTTATCAATAATAGTGATATTTGAGGATGTACTGGAATAGGACATTAAGTCATCCATATTCTCCAGTAATACATTTTCAGACGCTATGGTATCGGTTCTAATACAAGGTATTAAGTGCCATGACCAATTAATTATTATCCAGGGAAGTGTGTAGCGCTAACTTGTCAACTAGTTAATAGAAGGTGTGTATTATAGACGGGAGTGAAGGAATCTAAAATACCCTGGACACCGTCGGGAGAGTTAATGGAATAATAACTATTGATATGTCGACAAACGGCTCCGATTCTCCCTGTAGAACAGAGCTAGGGATTTTAATCAAGCCATGGAGGCTCTGAAAGAAGCGCACAAGCATTCTACCAATTCGGCTGGAATATGGGACAAATTGAGAAAATTAGATTAAATTGGACAACATTTTCCTGCTGACGGAGAATTCAAAACAAATAAAGACTTCAGGGAGGCAATTATGACTTGGCACAAAGACATAAAACCAGAATCAAAAGCTCAATATACCAGCATTTTGATGTCAGCATTCTATCAACAAAAAGTGCATCACGATAAACCCGGAATGAGTACCAGGACTCTGCCACAGAAAGACGTAACGGGAGTGTATTGATAGAATTTGCAGTTCTGCTTTGATGGCAGGTTTGAACCCTGTGATCAAAACGGTAATTGCAGGGGTAGTAGATTTAATTCAAGACGATGTTTTGAGAGTGGAATATAGCTCTGCTAACCTCGCCGACGTGCAAGGTTAGGGCCATAGAGAAAAGCACTAACTATAGTTTCAATGGCCAAGATAAGACAATGAAACGTAGCGGAAATGCATCACAGCGTAGGGAGACCGAGTCCTGTTTAAGGTGTGGAGCTATTGGTCATTGGAAAAGGGAGTGTAAAGTGGGTATGGAACCTGCTGTATTTGTAGAAAATGCTGCCAGGCAAGCGTTTGCATCATTTTGAAAACGGCAACAACAAATACTCTGGAAAGTAGCAGGAATGGCACTTTCACCTAGCGGTGTATAGTCTCTGTTCGATCGATTAGTGGTTCATAGAGATTACAGTTTCTATATCATGGAAGACGTATGAGATCACATTTTACCTAACTTTTTAGTAGAGGCCAGGGTTCAAATATAGCGGTTTCCTTACGATGGGAAATGGGCTAAATTTGCCACAGGAAAATGTATTTGGGGTTGAAGAATCTAGGCGAAATGCCAGGGGAATTAATTCTAAAGGTAACACATTTAAAATATATTGCCAAACACTCCTTGCAAACTCAGAAAGCCTTGTTTTTTTATTTTTATATCATGAGATATTTTGTGGTTTTATTTTTAAAATATATTTACATTTTATGTCATCTTTATTCTGGAAAATATTTCTAGAATGGTTGAAAGGGTGGAGGAGTCACGAGGTATTGGTATAGGGGCTATCAAACCTAAAATTAACTTTTCATTTTTTTATGTGGTGAGGTGGTTATGGAGAATCATGGGGAAAAGAGACCAGTGAATCGTTAGACTCGGTGGCGAGATAATGTTGCCTTGTCGAAGGGTAGTACATGCGAAATAAAGGATGGGGTGGATTAAAACAAACATTTAATGATTGGAGAAAGGACAGTGGATTTACAAATAACAGGTTTGGTTTATAATTAATACTATTGGGCTGCTGATTAAAATGTAGCACAGTGAATGCTAATGAAATGTACACTCTTTTCCAGAAGAGGGGGTTTTGTTATTTTTCGTTGGAAGGTCCCCGGAGATTGTGAGGGGAGTGCAGTCAGTGATATTTGGCCGTTTTAGGTATTAACGTATCGGGATTAAGCCATAACCGAGTTCCAGATAATAAGTGAGGCTTGTTCATGTGTGTTCTGGACCTACGGTTCACCAGCACACACCATTTACTGGTTACGAATGTGCGTCAGTGGTGTGTTGATACTGTGGGATTTATCGAATGGGGTCTTTTCAATTCGGTTAAATTGGGTATGCAGAAGGATGGACATGTTTTGAAAGGTATTTCAATTGTTTCTGAAGGACAGGGAAAGAAAAGGGAGAGGAAACATTTTAAATGGGGTCGAATGCCCTGTATCCTAAAATGTCTTAGGAAGTCTGATCAACCTCTGTAGAAATGATTGAAATGGGGATTTAATTATAAAATGAATGAGAAACACCAGTCTCTATCAAAACTACCATTACTTTAGGAGATTATTATTATTTCCGTAGGGAGTTATAAAGAGTTGTAATTCTAAGTTGATTAGTTATTCGAATTAGTTTATTTTTGATTTAACATATTGTTTTTGAATCACGTGTTCCACGGGGTAAATTACCAGTTCCCAGAGGAAAATATATGTTATAAGGGATGACAGTGACTTCAAATGGATTGTGATATATGTATTGCTCATTTCATTTTGTGTTTTTGTTTCGATACAAATTTCACCAGATTGGGATACTGGAGTGTGGAATTCTGCGAGGGGTTAGGGTGCTAACTTCATGATCTGGTAACTCTTCCGAGAGGTCGCCAGCTGAATAAGGGTGTATGGACTGATTTAGAAAATGGTTTTAGCAGTAACACGTATGTTATGCTTTTTGACATTTTTCGTAGATATAATGTTATTAAGAAATGCTTGTCTGGATTTCCTGAAACAGAAATTAAATTAACTAAACTGTTGTTTTGATCTGTGCTTTTTTGAGGTTATCATGGAAGGTGACGTCATACCGTGCCTTAATGCATGGTGGGAATAATTTGGCCACAAACAGTGTGTGCGAACCTCAAAACCCTCCCTAACCGTTTGAAGAAAGAGCGACAAAGGCGTGCAATGCGACAGTGACTTTTAACACTCCTGAGTCCGAGCCATAAACCGGGGCCGTAGTTCTGAGAGCGCGTGTGGAGTGAGCGTGGAGAGAGAGAGCGGCTCAGGTGAGAGACTCATGTACGTGGGTGAAACGTATGTATCTACTTGGATATTAAAATCGGGACGTTATCAAGGGCCATAAAATGTGACAGGTAAAAGTTACAGTGGGGCAAAAAAGTATTTAGTCAGCCATCAATTGTGCAAGTTCTCCTACTTAAAAAGATGAGAGATGCAGAGAGATGTAATTTTCATTATAGGTACACTTCAACTATGACAGACAAAATTAGAAAAAAAATCCAGAAAATCACATTGTAGGATTTTTTATGAATGTATTTGCAAATTATGGTGGAAAATAAGTATTTGGCCACCTACAAACAAGCAAGATTTCTTGCTCTCACAGACCTGTAACTTCTTCTTTAAGAGGCTCCTCTGTCCTCCACTTATTACCTGTATTAATGGCATCTGTTTGAACTTATCAGTATAAAAGACACCTGTCCACAACCTCAAACAGTCACACTCCAAACTCCACTATGGCCAAGACCAAAGAGCTGTCAAAGGACACTAGAAACAAAATTGTAGATCTGCACCAGGCTGGGAAGACTGAATCTGCAATAGGTAAGCAGCTTGGTTTGAAGAAATCAACTGTGGGAGCAATTATTAGGAAATGGAAGACATACAAGACCACTGATAATCTCCCTCGATCTGGGGCTCCACGCAAGATCTCACCCCGTGGGGTCAAAATGATCACAAGAACGGTGAGCAAAAATCCCAGAACCACACGGGGGGACCTAGTGAATGACCTGCAGAGAGCTGGGACCAAAGTAACAAAGCCTACCATCAGTAACACACTACGCCGCCAGGGACTCAAATCCTGCAGTGCCAGACGTGTCCCCCTGCTTAAGCCAGTACATGTCCAGGCCCCTCTGAAGTTTGCTAGAGAGCATTTGGATGATCCAGAAGAAGATTGGGGGAATGTCATATGGTCAGATGAAACCAAAATATAACTTTTTGGTAAATACCATTTCATATATTTAACAAGAGTAATAGTTAGTATATTACATTTACGCAAATCATGAATGCTTTTAAAAAATATCTATATTTATTACTTTCCAAATAAATGTTATATTTCCTTGGAAATACATGGTTAGCCATGAGAAAGACCCTCTCTCTCTGTGACAGCGGGAGAGGCATGGTAGGCTGGGTCAGGTTGTGTGGGGTGGTTGCTCTCCTGTAGATGAATTAAGCAGCAGAGTATCTGCTGGCCATCCACCATGGCAATTCACATAGAAATACATCACCTACAACAGTGTAGAATCGAGAACAGATCTATATATTGCATTTCTTTCTGGAAAACTGTATCTAAATGCGGTGCCTCAGATGAAATAAGCCGCCGTTCTTCATTCATTATCAATGGAGAAAGCTCAAAACTGCGGAGGACAGCAGAGAGAAGGATGGTAGGATTTGTGTGAAGCATAAACACAATCAGAGGTTTAAGCACTCGCCGTAATCAGCAGGTTAGGAAGAGTACACAACCATTCTAGGAGGCACTCTGCCACAAATGTGCTTTGATCTTTTTTTATCTTTTCCATCTCCAAACAGCGTGGTGGCGAGTCAATCTGCAAGTCTAATCTAGGCGAGCAGTGAGGAGCGCACATAACAATACAGGCTCCAGACATCACAAGCCAGCTAAAAGAAACCCATGAAACAAACAAGTTACACACACTCATAACTTCTTATGGCTTGGGGGCAGTATTTCGACGTCTGGATGAGAAACGTGCCCAAAGTAAACTGCCTGTTATTCAGGCCCAGAGGCTAGGATATGCATATAATGGTAGATTAGGATAGAAAACACTCTAAAGTTTCCAAAACTGTTAAAATAATGTCTGTGAGTATAACAGAACTGATATGGCAGGCCTGAGGAAAATCCATCCAGGAAGTGGGATTTTTTTGATGTGGGTAGTTTTCAATTGAATGCCTTGAATAACCCTATCTAATGGGTTAGGACCCAGATTGCAGTTCTTATGGCTTCCACTAGATGTCAACAGTCTTTAGACATTGTTTCAGGCTTGTTTTCCAAAAAATGAAGAAGAATGAGACCTTTCTGTCAGTAGACTGTAGAATCATTTAGTGCTGGTTTGCGTGCGTGATCGAGTGCGCGCCCTTCGTTGTTTTTCCTTTCTATTGAATACGTTATTGTCCGGTTGAAATATTATCGATTATTTATACAATTGGCAACCTGAGGATTAATTATAAACATCGCTTGACATGTTTCGACAAACTTTACCAGTACTGTTAGGATGTATTCGTCTGCATGTTTTGATTGCCATTGAGCCAATGGATTACTGAACAAAACGCGCCAACAAAACAGAGTTTTTGGGATATAAAGAGGGACGTTTTTGAACAAAACAAACATTTATTGTGTAGCTGGGACTCTTGTGACTGCAACCAGATGAAGATCTTCAAAGGTAAGTTATTAATTTTATCGCTATTTCTGACTTTCGTGACGCCTCTACTCCTCTACTTTTCCTCTACTTGGAAAATGTTTGTATGCTTTTGTAAGCGGGGATCTGTCCTCAGATAATCGCATAGTATGCTTTCGCCGTAAAGCCCTTTTGAAATCTGACAAAGCAGCTGGATTAACAAGAAGTTCATCTTTAAGCCTATGTATATCACTTGTATTTTTATGTTTATTATGACTATTTCTGTAATTTTGAATTTGGCGCTCTGCAATTTCACCGGATGTTGTCGAGGTAGGTTGCTAGCGGATCGCCTGCGCCAGAGAGGATAAACACACAACCTCGTGTGATGGATAGCTGTCGGCTATATTAGCCACGACTTACCGTTCTTCGTGCAGCTTCAAATGTCGAACAAAGTTGGAAATTGTTGCGCCTCCGTCTTTAATTTTCTTCCCGCATGTTTTGCAAGTTGCAATCCGTTTTTTGTTGATACAGCAGGTCTTTATATCTGAACATAATAATTTGGGGTATCATCTTTCCAAGGGCTCCATCTGAATTCACCCGCTGACGTTCCTCTGCACTGCCACGCACAATTTGATTGGCTGCTGTCCGATTCAAACTGTAATCCGTTAAATGAAGAGTTGATGCATTGCACACTTTTTTTAATAGCATAATTTTTTATATTTCGGCTTGGGGAGGATATCAAGTCAGGTCGAGTCATAAGGCTCAAGTCCAAGTCATGAGTCATTGGTGTTAAAGTCAGTCGAGTTGCAAGTCATCATATTTGTGATTCGAGTCTGACTCGAGTCTGATCAGAATTTCTGATGGAACTGTAAAGAGTGACATACAGAATAAGCGTTCCATCTGACATGGAACAAGACAGCAGATTCAGCTGGAATGGCATTTTGTTGTGTGATGAGAGATGGAAATGAAATTGTGTATGGTGTGGTCATAGAACAGAGGCCATAAGTCTCTGAGTTTGTAAACCTCACGGTGGAGTTTGTTTTATCATTGTTCGTTCATATCTAATCATGTATTATCTTTTATTTTAGATTCATGTTTTTTTTTAGCATTGTTTGTTCAATTATAAGTAATTTCCAAGTTTATGTCAATTGAACAGTAGGACGCCATTGTTCAAAAAGAGTGACTGTTGGATTCTGGAGTAAACTTTGAACATTGTTATACTCAGAGTATAGGAACATTAGTTACACAAGAGACATGAGGGGTGCCATAATGTAGCTGCTGAGGGGCTGACTGCAGGGAAAACAATTGCATGTGACGGTATTGATAAGGGGAGAAACCACTCGTATCACTTAGTTCCCTGCTTAGCAAGAATGATGCAATGTTTAGAGATGAGGAGGAGACTCCACCCAAAGTGGGGTATGAATATCACCTCGGGGGAAGCCATTTCTTGGTCTGAATACAGCTGTGTCGACCCTTTGGGAAAAATTAAACTTGGTCAAGCTTCTTTAGTGTCCGTGAGTGATTTACTAAAAAAATGAGAACTTAACAGTATGAATGGGCAAGACAAAATATGTAAGTGCCTTTTGAACAGGGTATGGTAGTAGGTGCCTGACACACTGGTTTGTGTCAAGAACTGCAACTCTGCTGGGTTTTTCATGCTCCAAAGTTTCCTGTGTGTATCAAGAATGGTCCACCCAAAGGACACCCAGCCAACTTTTTTCTTAACTGTGTTGTTGGTTAAGGGTTCGTAAGTAAGCATTTCACTGTAAGGTCTACATGTGTTGTGTTCCCTGTAGAAAGCTTTCGACACCTTGTAGAGTCCATGCCCTGACGAATTGAGACTATTCTGAGGGCAAAAGGAGGGCGGGGGTGCAACTCAATATAATAGGCTGCTTGACACCATAAATCCCACAGCATTTACATGAGCATTGTGAATAAAAATACATTCTGTGTAATTGTAACCCTAAGCCAAGGGAGCTGTGTTCTCCTGTCATTGAAGGATCAATGTTGTCTCATACACACAGTGGTGTCTTGGTACCTGGAGGCTTCGGTGTACGGGGGACAGAGGGGAAAATCCAGGCTATCAGCTGGGCAAGGAAAAAGAAAAAGCCATTTTTAGGTAAGATGTATTTAAGCATTAATGAAATACAAACGAATCAATAGTATTGTCATGTATCATGCGTCAGTTTAGCATGTTTTGTTAAATGGAAATGATATTCTGTATGTCACTCTTTATAGTTCCATCAGAACTTCTGATCAGACTAGTTCAGCCTGACTTTTTTTAATTGCACACATTTAATCCCAATTGTCTTTTTGCAGGGGTATGTTTGGGCATGCAGTTGGCAGTGTGTGAATTTGCCCGCAATGTTCTTGGCTGGCAAGGTAATATTTGAATCAGTAATCGTTATATCCTTGAGGTGTATGTTGCGTAATTCTAGAATGTTCATAAGTTAAATGTTCAACTCTCAAACCTTAGAATGGAACTGAAATACGTATTTCTTTTTTTTTATAACAGATGCAAACTCTACTGAATTCCACCCAGAATCTAAACACCCTGTGGTAGGTGTGCCATAGTAATCATGTCCTTCTCTGTCACTTCTCACTGAGTTTTGTCTCACGAACATTGTGATATTCTGGTCCTTTTTTGACAGGTGATTGACATGCCAGAGCACAACCCTGGGCAGATGGGTGGGACTATGAGGTTGGGGAAGAGGCGGACCATCTTCAAATCCAACACCAGCATTTTGAGTGAGTGCTAATCTTGCCAAAACCACATAGGGTTTGGTGTGTTATAATGGTTGATAATATTCAGTATTTATTTTTCAGGAAAGCTGTATGGTGATGCTGAATATGTTGACGAGAGGCATCGTCACCGTTTTGAGGTAGTAGAGCTGAATCGAGTCTTGATGTGTATATTTGCGTTACATTTTTAAAGTACATTTTACATGATATGTTACTTGGAAGACAATCCATTTGACAATCCATTTGAAGTGTTACATGTATTACATTCTAAGTGTGGATAGGATGAATTGATGGGAGCTCTCTGTCCTCTTAGGTGAACCCTGAGCTGAAGCACCACTTTGAGGAGAGGGGCTTCCATTTTGTCGGCCAAGACGTAGAGGGAGAGAGGATGGAGGTCATTGAGCTGGATGGTGAGTTAACCATGGAGACATTTCAGTGTTTTCCACTGTCTGGCTCTTGGAAATGTTATTGTTAAATAGTGCGTTATCACTTCATAAAGTACTTTCTTGACTGAATTGAACAAAAAAATGTAACACAATTTTGTAGGGGTATCAAATGTAATGACAGTTGTAGCTATGCCAACCGTCCGTAGTATCCATCTCAAACTGATCATCTTCCCACCTGTGTTGTTTCAGATCATGCCTATTTTGTTGGAGTGCAGTACCACCCAGAGTTCACTTCTCGTCCCATCAAGCCCTCGCCCCCCTACTTTGGCCTCCTGCTGGCTGCAGCAGGGAAACTCCAGAGCTACCTACAGAAAGGTTGTCGCCTCTCACCACGGTAAGACCACGCAGATCATTGTATTTCTCATAATTTCCTTTTAATCCATCAGATGGAGGCAAGCAAGATGAGTGGCATTTGGTCTGGCGTAAAGGGGAATGGAAAAAAGTTACCCGGCCAGTTTTGGATTTTTGTAATGCTATACCTAGTTTATATCTCTGACTTATCATATCATCCTGAAAAAGTATTATGGATGTATATAACTCTGTCCCTTGTGTTACAGAGACACATACAGTGACCGCAGCGACAGCAGCTCTCCAGACTCTGAGATCGCTGAACTGAAATTCTAGGAGTTACCAGTTACATGCACCTGTTACTCTGTTGATGCTGGTACTACTGTTATAGTTCACCTCATCTTTTCAAACTCAATACACAGCCTCCGCTCATCTACCTGACAATAAATACTTTTTTCCGTCACCCAACGGAAGGTCTCGTTACTGAGAAAAGTAGCTCTCTGAAATGATGCAGGAAACTAAAATGGCTAGATTTTTAAACAATTGAATTGAACAATTGAATGCAACATATCGGCATTACAATGCCCCCCTTTTTAAATGGTATTCTTCAAAGTGAAACTTTGTCCAATAACACTAATAAACAACAGTGTGAATACAGTTTGATAAAATGTAGTAAGAGATGTATGTGCTTGTCAATTTCCCTCAGAAAAAAACACCCAGCGAGGTGTTATTGAATAAAACAGTGATGCACTAATGAATGGAAGATGAAAATAAAAAGTTGGTGTGAATTTGATCCATCTTCCATTCTGCACTATTTCAATATCATCCTTCACATTTTTTTTTATAACAGAAAGAAAACCTTACATTTATTTAACTTTTATAATTGTTTGAGATCAGCTTTGATATAAGACTAGTGATATTCTGTGACCCTGAATAGACCACCCTTTTCAGTGTGCACCAGTCCCTCTTGTTTCCAATGACAATCCTTACAACTGAACGTGCAAGTTCCTGTCTTGACTTGAGAGAGATTGATTTGACAACCTATGAAATAAAGCTCAGTTTACATATCCTGAGTTATTAAAATCCCAAGTAGCCCCTCCGTGTGAGTCCTTGGAGAGTTTAGGTTGTATTGTTGTCCACTTCCCTTTTTCAGAGGCTCAACTACCCATATAGTGGGTTATGGGGGAGGCTACAATTCAATGTAAGTTTCTTGATAACTTGATATAAAAGGAGTGCTTGCAACCCATGTCATATTCTTATTTAGTGAAACATAGTGACAACAGGAAATGCATGATTCAGGGGAGAATATGCACCCGTTCCCTTCAGAGAGCCGCAACTCCCCTTTTCTCTCTTTCCATCTGCACACCCCTCCCTTTCCATTGGAGAGCCCTCCCTCTCACACTCTTGCACCTCTCCCTTTGTCAAGTATCAAGTTTGCACAGGCAAACTTTGGAAGTCCCCACCCCTACCAAACACTCATACACACATGCACATGCTTGTGCAATATCAGTCAGGATCTACATGAAGGAGGACGGCAGCATAACAACTTAAGAACTCGATGGGATGGACATTCTTCCACAGGTGCTTTCACTGAGGATTTGAGGAGCAAGCACACTCACTGAACCAAACACACTTTCGACAGCAGGGGATCAACAATGTGAGGGTGTTTCCTGGCTGCTGACACTACGGACAGAGACTGTTTTATGTGGGAGCCGTGAGAAGTGCCTCACACTATTTCTCCTCTGAGGGAGCGTCGAGGAACTAGCTCCAGCTTGTCAAAACCCTATCTGCCTCTGGCTTCCTGAGGGGAATCCCTCTCTCCATATCTCCCTCCATCTGCCCTATCCCCCTCTACAGTCCTCAGCAGCTGCTATGGACCTGACTCTGTGGCAGTACCAGTTCAGGATCATCATGTTAGGGGACTCGACAGTGGGCAAGTCGTCCCTGCTGAAGCGTTACACAGAGGAGATGTTTCTGGACTGCATCAACCAGACAGTAGGGGTGGACTTCTACGTGCACTTCCTGGAGGTGGAGCCTGGCGTTAGGGTCAAACTGCAGTTCTGGGACACAGCAGGCCAGGAGAGGTTCAGGTAAAGAACAGTAATGTGATGTATTACCACAACAACACATTCATTCAGCCTACAACATCACTCCATTCTGTAATGTTAGCTATTCATTTACTAATCCACCACCCAGTTACTTTTCTGACTTGAGGGACCTGCTTTCTACTCCATGGCATAAATCATGTAAATACATGATTACATACACCCAAGCCACTGCCTGTTCACACCGCTATCATCCAGAAGATGAGGTCAGTACAGGTGCATTAAAGCTGGGACTGAGAGACTGAAAAACAGCGTCTATCTCAAGGCCATCAGACTGTTTAACAGCCACTAGCCCACTTTAAGGAAGGAAACACTAGTCACTTTAATAATGTTTATATATCTGGCATTACTCATCTCATATGTATATACTGTATTCTATACTATTCTACTGCATCTTAGTCCGTTCCGCTCTGACATCGCTCGTCCGTATATGTATATAGTCTAAATTAATTCCTACTTTGATTTGTGTGTATTGGGTATATGTTGTGTAATTTGTTAGATATTACTGCACTGTGGGAGCTAGAAGCACAAGCATTACTCTACACCTGCTAATCACATGTATGTGACCAATACAATTGGATTGGATTTTAATGCCATGATCTGCACAAACAGGGTATTTTACAGAGGCTCAGGGGGATAGGATTGTTCCCATAAAAGGACAATTCTTACTAGTAAGAACTAACCATATTGACAACAGGAAATACAGGGCTTGCCTTGATATGGAGCAGAATGCACCCTTTCCCTTCAGAGAGCTGCAACTTCCCCTCTCTATTTCCATTATCTTCACACCGCTGCAATGTTCATGCAAATGCAATACCCTGATAAACTACCTGCTCTTTGATTTGGGTATTTTCAACAATAGGAGTATTCACCAGTCTTTACCTAAAGAAAATCAAACAAATACAATATAACCTATATGGGAGTATGGTGCATCAGACCTGCTCTCCTTACAGAATGTAATGAACACTGTGACTCACCACAGCCAAACAAAATATTCCCTGTGAATCAATGGTTAGGAGTTTCTTTTAACTGTCACATACTTGCACATTTGACCATAGTGCAAGTGTTCCTTATAGTCTGGTTTATCATCTGTCTCCCTCTCTACCTCATGAGTTGATATTCAGTGTTGGGGAGTAGTAAACTACATATAGTTCAACTAGTAATTTAACTACATTTTTCTGTAGCTTGGTGGTAGTTGAACTACATTAAAATCTTGGTATCGTTTTCAATAGTTTTTTGTTGTTGCCATTTTAGAGGTGTAGCTAACCACACAATACTTTTTGGCAAAAATAAATATGAATGAAGTAGGTAAGAATTGTCTTTATTTTTTGTCATCAGACCTGCCTAATTGTCACTTGAAACAGTTTTTGTGTTTAATAGGCCAAGTTACACATTCTGTTAAAAGCCAAATGCAGACTTTTTTATATCAATATCAAATACTTTCTGCGTAACAAATAAGTATCTTACTGGAATAGACTTCCATTAAAATGGGCAAAAAACTGAAAACTAGCTGTTATTGGCTATTAACCAATTTACTGCATGGTGATGTCACCATTGAAAGCCAAAATCCCCGCTCATGCAAACCTGATGATTAGAAGGTCCTGTGTAGATTGTATTTTCAACCAGCAACTATCAGGAAATAACACTGATCTACTTTTACAGTATGAGTTTCATCAGCTGGAAAAACTGAATTTTGGGACTGGGACTCAAGGGATGTGATAATTTATGAAAAAGTAGTTTGGATGTAGTGAATTACTTTTTCAAAGTAACTATAGTTAAATCAATTATATTTAGTGAAGCTTTAGTGAAGCTTAATTTCTTTCAATGTGGAGTAATTGGTAGCTTGCTAAACTATATTTTCAGAGAAGCTTCCCCAACACTGTTGATATTATTCAGTGACAAAAGGGGAGCTGAAGAGTTCATTTATTTACATTTGCAAGAGTGAGAGTGAGAGAAACAATCTGCTTAATCCTCTCTGTGGGGGGGGGGGGGGGGGGGGGGGGTGTACAATGGTAGACCCCTTAAGGCATGACATTTGAATAATTAAAAACCTGTCCCTCTGTAAAAAACCTGGCCCATGTTACATAACATATGGTGGTAGATTTTGCCTCGTTTTTTTTGGGGCTTGCTCCTCAAGAAATGTTGGCGGCCATGACAGAAGCCAAATGTGAGTTGGCTTGGGGGTGTGGTTGATGTGGGTGTTAATTGGGTGTGTCATTGCAACCACCAAGACACACCCATCTATCAGAACCTTGCCCGCAGCTGTTTCCCCCCACTCATAGTTGAGTTCAATAACTACAGGCAGATGTATGTTGAGGTGCCGGAGGAAACTTTGAATAGGTCAGTAGCCTACAGAGCAATATGAGAAGAATGCAATTGCTGAATTTATGTAGATATTCTAAACTAAGTGTTTTGGTAACTTTCAAATGTAGTAAGAGGTCCATGTAGAATAAACAACTCTTTACAGAAAAACATAGAATCAGTGTTCTGCTGATATAACATTGTGCACCTTTCATCAGATACTGTGCATATTGGCATTTTGTCTGGTGATAATTGGGCTACCTTGGCAAACTTGTCAGAGGGGTAATATACCTTCCTGCGTGGTGCCCCGTATACACCAGACGTTACCTGATCCTGGTCCTGGTACACTGGGTTTCTCCCTCCCCATATTGACTGATACCATTCAATTCAATAATAAAAAAAGACAAGTAAAAGTTGTCTAGTAAAATGTTCATGCTGTGTCAGGTCTCTCTCCATTCAGAGACATCAGTATCAAGCCTGTCTGTCATTCTGGACTTCATCACATCATATTGCAAGTATCCATGAGCTGGCTCCATACATGTTTCTGTGAACACATACACCCATAGTCACCAATGGATGTTAGGATAGGTAATAGGTAAGAAACAGGTACTACAGTGCATTCGGAAAGTATTCAGACCCCTTGACTTTTTCCACATTTTGTTACATTACAGCCTTATTCTAAAATGGACTAAATACATGTTTCTCTTCATCAATCTGCACACAATACCCCATTATGACAAAGCGAAAACATGTTTTTTTAATTATCTTATTTAAATAAGTATTCAGACCCTTGCTATGAGACTCAAAATTGAGCTCAGGGGCATCCTGTTTCCATTGATCATTTGACCACAGGCCAAACTGAGTAAATTGGGGGAGAAGGGCCTTGGTCAGGATGGTCACTCTGACAGAGCTCCAGAGTTCCTCTGTGGAGATGGGAGAACCTTCCAGAAGGACAACCATCTCTGCAGCACTCCATCAATCAGGCCTTCATGGTAGAGTGGCCAGACGGAAGCCACTCAGCGGCAGGGACTGGGAGACTAGTCAGGATGGAGGGAAAGATGAACGAAGCAAAATACAGGGAGATGAAAACATGCTCCAGAGTGATCAGGACCTCAGACTGGGTTGAAGGTTCACCTTCCAACAGGACAACGACACAGCCAAGACAACGCAAGAGTGGCTTCGGGACAAGTCTCTGAATGTCCTTGGGTAGCCAAGCCAGACTTGAACCCGATCTAACATCTCTGGAGACCTGAAAATAGCTGGGCAGCGATGCTCCCCATCCAACCTGACCTAACTTGAGAGGATCTGCAGAGAAGAATGGGAGAAACTCCACCAAATACAGGTGTGCCAAGCTTGTACTCAACAGGACTTGAGGCTGTAATCGATGAAAAAGGTGCCAAAGTACTTAGTAAAGGGTCTGAGTACTTATGTAAATGTGATATTTTTACATTTGCAAACATTTCTAAAAACCTGTTTTTGCCTTGTCATTATGGGTTATTGTGTGTAGATTGATGAGGAAAAACAATTTAATCAGTTTTAGAATAAGGCTGTAACGTAAGAAAATTGGGGAGAAGTCAAGGGGTCTGAATACTTTCCAATCCAATGTATAACCAAGTTTCCATCCAAACTTTTTATGCGAGTAAAATACAAAAAATGCTACGACAGTGCTACCCAGGAGCACGAGTACAGGACATCACAAAGCTTCTATCGGCTGTTTTACGACAGATGCCGGGAGCTGACACTGTCGTAGTCCATGTGGGGTCAAACTACATCAGGAGGGCTAGCTCAGAACATCTGAACATGGATTTTAAGGAACTTATTTTAGCCTTAAAAGGCTCCAAAAAACGGCCAATCATTTCAGGTCCAGTACCATCGTTGGGTGTGGGAGATTCAGCAGGCTACTGGCATTATACATCTGGCTAAAATATTATTGTAGCTCTGCTGGAGTCACTTATAGATAACTTTGACACCTTCTGGTAACAGAAAATATTCTACAGGAATGATGGAGTCCATCATGTTTCCAGAATCATCTTGGCTCCTGGACTCTGTCCGTGCATTTCAAGGCTAAGCTGAAACAATGACTTATCAATGACCCAAGACCAGCTCAGTTAATCCCTATCATTGTGACAATGAGTCGTCATAATGCTGCATCAGATGTACATTATCCGAGGGGCGTTGGCAGACACAATGTAAGTATCTTAATGTATGTCCCATGTATGTCCCCCTAATTGCCCTGAATACCTCTGTTGATCCTACAGCTATTGTATGCAGTAATCATGAGCCTATGAACCAGAGTTACACTGTTAACACAGAGGCGGTGTGCCCTAGTAGGAAGACCACTTTGTGCAGCTCACCCTGCACTATCAGCTCCAATATAAGTAACATGAGCAAGTCTACTTCTGATAAGCTTCCCAGTAAAAGCATTAAAAACCATCACGCAACCCAGAAAAGTGCTAAAATAGCCCATATTAACTTGCAGCCTGAGAAACAAGGTCCATGAAGTCAATAACTTGCTTGTAAACAGATGAAGTTCATATTGCATCTCTGAAACTCACTTCGATAATGCCTTTGATGATACAGTGGTAGCAATACATGGTTATAACATTTACCGAACAGACAGAAATGCCAACGGGGGAGGTGTTGCGCTCTATATAAAGCACCACATTCCTGTAAAGCTGAGAGAGGATCTCATGTTAAATACTGTTGAAGTAATTTGGCTCACAGGTTCATCTGCCTCACCTAAAGCCCATTCTTGTGGGAAGCTGCTATAGACCACCAAGTGCTAACACTAATATGTGTGAAATACTTGATAATGTATGTGATATCAACAGAAAAGTATATTTAAGATTTAAATATTGACTTGCTCTCAACAGCTGCCCACTGAATAAAAAACGTCAAACTGTAACCATTGCCTGCAACCTGGTTCAGGTTGTCAGTCAACCTACAAGGGTAGTTACAAACAGCACAGGGATGAAATCATCAACATGTATTTATCACATCTTTACTAATGCTGCAGAAATTAAATCAGTATCCAAATCCATAGGATGTAGTGATCATAATATAATAGCCATATCTAGGAAAACCAAAAGTTCCAAAGTCTGGGCCTAATATAGTGTATAAGAGGTCATACAAGAAGTTTTTGTAATGATTCATATGTTGATGATGTAAAGGATATTTGCTGGTCTGTGGTTTGTATTGAGGAGCAACCAGAGGCCACACTTGACACATTTATGAAATTGCTAATTCCGGTTGCTAATAAGCATGCACCCATTAAGGAAATGACTGTACAAACAGTGGATTGATGAGGATTGTGGATTGATGAGGAATTAAGAAATTGTATGGTTGAGAGGGATGAGGCAAAAGGTATGGCAAATATATCTGGCAGCCCAACTGATTGGCAAACATACTGCAAATTAATAAATCATGTGACTAAGCTAAATAAAAACCAAATGAAACTATACTATGAAACAAAGATAAATTATATAAAAGAATGATAGTAAAAAAGCTTTGGAGCATCTTAAATTACATTTTTGGGAAAAAATACAAAAAAAGCCAACTTAAACATTATTCATTGACTACTTGAATGACTTTTTCATTGGCAAGATAAGCAAACTTAGGGATGACATGTCAGCAACAAACGCTGACACTACACATCCAAGTATATCTGACCAAATTATGAAAGAGAAGAATTGTACTTTTGAATTCCGTAAAGTCAGTGTGGAAGAGGTGAAACAAATTATTGTTGTCTATCAACAATAACAAGCCACTGGGGTCTGACAATCTGGATGGAAAATGACTGAGGATAATAGTGGACGATGTTGCCACTCCTATTTGCCACATCTTAAATTTAAGCCTACTAGAAAGTGTGCGCCCTCAGGCCTGGCGGGAAGCTAAAGTCATTCCGCTACCCGAGAATAGTAAAGTCCCCTTTACTGGCTCAAATAGCCGACCAATCAGCCAGTTACCAACCCTTGTGTTCGACCAGATACAATGCTATTTCACAGTAAACAAATTGACAACAGACTTTCAGCACGCATATAGGGAAGGACACTCAACATGCACAGCACTTACACAAATGACTGATGATTGGCTGAGATAAATTGATGATAAAATTATTGTGGGGGCTGTCTTGTTAGACTTCAGTGCAACTTTTGACATTATCGATCATAGTCTACTGCTGGAAAAATGTATGTGTTATGGCTTTACACCCCATGCTATATTGTGGATTTAGAATTACTTGTCTAACAGAACAAAGAGGGTGTTCTTTAATGGAAGCCTTTCAAACATAATCCAGGTAGAATCAGGAATTCCCCTGGGCAGCTGTTTAGGCCCCTTACTTTTTTCAATCTTTACTAACGACATGTCTATGTATGGGGATGACTCAACGTGTATAGTACACGTCAACTACTACAGCGACTGAAATGACTGCAACACTTAACAAAGAGCGGCAGTTCGTTTCGGAATGGGTATCAAGGAATAGGTTATCCTAAATATTTCCTAAACTAAAAGTATTGTGTTTGGGACAAATCATTCACTAAACCCTAAACCTCAACTACACCTCCTAATGAATAATGTGGAAATTGAGTAAATTGAGGTGACTAAACTGCTTTGAGTAACCCTGGATTGTAATCTGTCATGGTCAAAACATATTGATACAACAGTAGCTAAAACGGGGAGAAGTCTGTCCATAATAAAGCACTGCTCTGTCTTCTTAACAACACTATCAACAAGGCAGGTCCTACAGGCCCTGGTTTTGTCGCACCTAGACTACTGTTCAGTAGTGTGGTCAGGTGCCACAAAGAGGGACTTGGGAAAATTGCAGTTGGCTCAGAACAGGGCAGCACGGCTGGCCCTTAAAGTACACGGAGAGCTAACATTAATGACATGCATATCAATCTCTCATGGCTCAAAGTGGAAGAGCGATTGACTTCATCATTACTTGTTTTTGTAAGAGGTGTTGACAAGCTGAATGTACCGAGCTGTCTGTTTAAAATACTAGCACACAGCTCAGACACCCATGCATACCCCACAAGACATGCCACCAGAGGTCTCTTCACAGTGCCCAAGCCCAGAGCAGACTATGGGAGGCACACAGCACTACATAGAACCATGACTACATGGAACTCTATTCCACTTCAGGTAACTGACTGTATCACAGCCTGGACTTGATTGGGAGTCCCATAGGGCGACGCACAATTGGCCCAGCATCACCCGGGTTTGGCCGGTGCAGGGCGTCATTCTAAATAAGAATTTGTTCTTAACTGACTTGCCTAGTAAAATAAAAGGTTAAGTTTAAAAAATGTAAAACTGATGCAAGGAGTAGAATCAGATTTTTTTTAAACATGTAAAACTACACCTTATGGAACAGCAGGGACTGTGAAGCAACACAAACATAAGCACGCATACAATACACACATGATAACATACACACTATACACACACGTACACATGGATTTTGCCTTGGCAGCACCTAATGGGGTTCCATAATAAATACAAATATAAAACCTGATTACTGCATTCACCTTTTTATTTCACTTCAGATATTTGGCTAGCGATTATAGTGATAATGCTAGCGATGATAGTGATAATGATTATCAAAATATACATAATCATACATATACATACTCACCACCTATTCAGCATGAAAGGGTCCTTCAGCAGGGCATGCTTTTCGGCTTTTCGGTCTCAAACGGCTGTAATCCTTTGAAGACGTTGGGGGTGATGAAACAACAGAGCCCTATTCAATGAGGGGGTTAATTTATCTGGCCCGGATTACCCTGATAGGAGGAGTTTGAACAGGGTGAAAAGTGATTGTCGTTTTGGAACTGTGCTGCCTCCCGTGTGTGAGCCAGGTGCCCCGCTCTAGTAAATGGTGAAGTCGGCTCAAAACAAAAGTGAAGTACTCAAGCACGTTGAGTGATTAAGTAGGATTCTCTGTTTTCACAAGCAAAAGCGATTGCTTTTTATAAAGATGCTGGTAACACTTGACACTCAGCATCATAACATGTTATGACACAGTCGTAACCATGACATAATATGTCATAACAGCTCACATAACTTGTTATTACCGGTCATAACACTGTCATGACCCATGTATTTAGATCTGTTGTGACATACAGTATATTGCGTTATTCTATGGCTGGTTTGGAGTGAGAGTGTCAAAACCCACAAAACCTACCACACACAGCAAAACCTTCTATTACACCATAAACAAGTAGGCTATGTTATATAAAATTTTCTGAAATTTACCATATTAAATTATCATTGTAATTGTGCACAATTGATGTCAGACATGTACCTATCCCAATGCTTGTTTTCTGATGACTGGGATGAATGCAGGAGAAGATTTCAAGAGCAGGACAAGACACTCTCTTTTTGACTGATGACTAACATAAGGGCATGTACGTGATAGGGTTGTCTGGCTTATATGATTATGATGGTCATAATGCTTCTTGACAGTGTCATAAAGTGTATTTTCTTAGTCCAAGTAAAGTGACAAAGTATAGTCATAATGCTTCTTGACAGTGCCATGAAGTGTATTTTCTTAGTCCAATTGAAGTGACACAGGATGGTCATAATGCTTTATGATGTGTGAAAGTGTATTTTCTACAAGTTATTTAAAATATGATGGGACAAAAACATGACTGTAAAGAATTCATTACAATAACAAAGGATTTAAGAAACAAGCAAGGAAAAAACATTTGAATAAATGTGGGTTTTGACACTCTTATGTAGGTTTTATAACCAGCCATAAAATAACTTAATATACGACCATGTTATGACAAGTAATGTCAGCTATTTTGACATATGATATGGTTATGACCGTGTTATGTAGCCGGGTTTCAAGTAAAGTGTTAGCAAAATGCTTTATCTGCCTTCCCAATGAAAACTAGTTTGAAAATTAAAATCTTTATTTTATGGAAAAGATATGTTGTATGTTTCTGGACGATGCACCTAGCTGCCTTGTTGACAACATGACCGAGCAGTGCAGATTACTGTTTTGAGAAGGGCGCTCCTCCTCGCTTTTGCCCAATGACATGACGGGCCATTGCCCTATTCAACCAGAAAACATTCATGGAAGCCTCTCTAATGCAAATTTGGTTGAGTGTGGTGTACTGCAGGGCAGCCAGCTTGGACCATTATTGTTTTCTGTGTTTACTAATAACCTTCCACTGACCTTGAATAATATCCTCCTAGAGTCTGTTGATGCACCGGTGCGTCAATCTAAGTAACATAATAAAAAAAATCCCATCAAAATCCTTCACTTTAACCTAGAGGTATCTGTTTTTTGCATGGGCTGCGTCTCGATGCACTGCATCCGCCTATGTGTCACGTTCGTCATAACGAGGAGACCAAGGTGCAGCGTGATAAGAATACATACTTCTTTTAAAGAAGAATAAACACTGAACAAACTATACAAAACAGCAAAACGACCGTGACGCTATGCGACACGCGTACTGACAGGCAACTACACATTGACAATAACCCACAAACTATCCAAGGAATATGGCTACCTAAATATGGTCCCCAATCAGAGACAACGATTAACAGCTGCCTCTGATTTAGAACCAATCTAGGCAACCATAGACATATAAACCCCTAGAATAGAAAACCATAAACATACAAAAACCCTAGACAGGAAAAAACACATATACCCACCCTCGTCCCACCCTGACCTGACCAAAATACATAGATAGCTAAGGTCAGGGCGTGACACTATGATGGCCTTCCGCATCAGCCAATCTACAGCAGTGTTTGACAGATCATGAGACATCCCAAAAATTAGTCTTCTCACGAAAGCGTCTGTGGCATCCAAAACGAATATGACCATGCTATGGAAAGATGAGACTCTCACAAACACAATGTTGGTCTCCGTTTTGTACTACGACCCCCTCGAGTGTAACAGGACTCATTTGAAGGTAACTGGTACTGGTTTTAAAAAATTATTGTGAGTATGGAGGTAGTTTAGACTCAACACTATACACGTCGGCAGCAACAGTAAATTAAATAACTGACACCCTTAACATAGAGCTGCAGTCCATTTTAGAATGGGTAACTAGCAATAGGCTGGTGTTAAATATCTCAAAAACTAAAAGCATAATTTTTGGGAGAAAACATTCGCTCAACCCTAAACCTCATCTTGATCTATTGTTGAAGAGTTGAAGAGACTAAACCGCTGGCTGTCACCCTAGATAGCAAGTTATCGTGGTCAAAACATATAAACTCAATGGTTACTAAAATGGGATGAGGTCTGTCCATAAGGCATTGCTCTTCTTTCTTGATATCTCAGTCAACCAGACTCAGGCTCTAGTTTTGTTGCACCTGGTCTTACTGTCCAATTGTGTGGTCAGGTACAGCAAAGAAAGACATAGGCAAGTTGCAGTTGGTCCAAATCAGAGCAGCACGCATTTCTCATGCATGTCATTGTGGTCAGTTGGTGGAGTGTGGCTCTTGCACCGCCAGCGTTGTGGGTTCAATTTCCGGGGCAACCCATATGGAAAATGTACGCACACGTGACTGTAATTTGAGTCTGCTAAATGGCTCGCATGGCATGGCTCGCAGTCGGCGTTCCAATTCATCCCAAAGGTGTTCGATGGAGTTGAGGTCAGGGCTCTGTCAAGTTCTTCTGTCAAGTTCTTCCACACCAATCTCAAAAAAACATTTCTGTATGGACTTTGCTTTGTGCATTGTCGTGCTGAAACAAGAAAGGGCCTTCCCCAAACTGTTGCCACAAAGTTGGAAGCAGAGAATTGTCTAGAATGTCATTGTATGCTGTAGTGTTAAGATTTCCCTTCCCTGTAACTAAGAAGCCTAGCCCGAACCATGAAAAACAGCCCAGACCATTATTCCTTCTCCACCAAACTTTACAGTTGGCACTATGCATTGGGGCAGGTAGCTTTCTCCTGGCTTCTGCCAAACCCAGAAATGTCAGTCGGACAGCCAGATGGTGAAGCATGATTCATCTCTCCAGAGAACGCATTTCCACTGTTCCAGAGTCCAATGGCGGCAAGCTTTACACCACTCCAGCTGACGCTTGGCATTGCTCATGGTGATCTTAGGCTTGTGTGCGGCTGCTCTGCCATGGAAACCCATGAAGCTCCCGACGAAAGTTATTGTGCTGATGTTGCTTCCAGAGGTAGTTTGGAACTCAGTAGTGAGTGTTGCATCCCGAGGACAGCAGTTTTTTTATGCGCTACACACTTCAGCACTTGGGGGTCCCATTCTGTGAGCTTGTGTGGCCTACCACTTCACGGCCGAGCCGTTGTTGCTCCTAGACGTTTCCACGTCATAATAACAGCACTTACAGTTGACCGGGGCAGAAGTTTTACTAACTGACTTGTTGGAAAGGTGGCATCCTATGACGGTGTCACGTTGAACGTCATTGAGCTCTTCAGTAAGGCCTTTCTACAGCCAATGTTTGTCAGTGGAGATTGCATGGCTGTGTGCTTGATTTTATACACCTAGCCGAATCCACAGATTTGAAGGGGTGTCCAAATACTTTTGTATAAATAGGGTAAATTTGGGTTCCTGAGTTGCGCAACGGTCTAAGGCACTACATCTCGGTGCTAGAGTTGTCACTACAGACACCCTGGTTTGAATCCAGGCCGTTTCACAACTGGCCGTGATTGGGAGTCCCATAGGGCGGCGCACAATTGGCGCAGCGTCTTCCAGGGTTGGCCGGTGTAGGTCGTTAATGTAAATAAGAATTTGTTTTTAACTGACTTGCCTAGTTAAATAAAAGTTAAAAAGAAAATATATATTATGTCAATCTCTCCTGGCTCAAAGTTGAGGAGATATTGACTGCATCACTATTTGTCACAGTTCGGACATTCATTGGTATTACACAAAACATGTAATCAGAGGTCTCTTCTAGAGGTCGACCGATTATGATTTTTCAAAGGCGATACCGATTTATTGGAGGACCAAAAAAAGCCGATACCGATTAATTGGCCGATTTTTAGATATATATACAGTTGATGTCGGAAGTTTACATACACTTAGGTTGGATTCATTAAAACTAATTTTTCAACCACTCCACATATTTCTTGTTAACAAACTATAGTTTTGGCAAGTCGGTTAGGACATTACTTTGTGCATGACATAAGTAATTTTTCCAACAATTGTTTACAGACAGATTATTTCACTTATAATTCACTGTATCACCATTCCAGTGGGTCAGACGTTTACATACACTAAGTTGACTGTGCCTTTAAACAGCTTAGGAAATTTCCAGAAAATTATGTCATGGCTTTAGAAGCTTCTAATTGACATAATTTGAATCAATTGGAGGTGTACCTGTGGATGTATTTCAAGGCCTACCTTCAAACACAGTGCCTCTTTGATTGACATCATGGGAAAATCAAAAGAAATCAGCCGAAACCTCAGAATTTATTTTTTTGACTTCGACAAGTCTGGTTCATCCTTGGGAGCAATTTCCAAACGCCTGAAGGTACCACGTTCATCTGTTACAGACAATAGTACGCAAGTATAAACACCATGGGACTACGCAGCCGTCATACCGCTCAGGAAGGAGACGTGTTCTGTCTCCTAGAGATGAATGTACTTTGGTGCGAAAAGTGCAAATCAATCACAGAACAACAGCAAAGGACCTTGTGAAGATGCTGGAGGAAACAGGTACAAAAGTATCTACAGTGCCTTGCGAAAGTATTCGGCCCCCTTGAACTTTGCGACCTTTTGCCACATTTCAGGCTTCAAACATAAAGATATAAAACTGTATTTTTTTGTGAAGAATCAACAACAAGTGGGACACAATCATGAAGTGGAACGACATTTATTGGATATTTCAAACTTTTTTAACAAATCAAAAACTGAAAAATTGGGCGTGCAAAATTATTCCATAATGATGAACAAAAATAGGACCATCGTTATGTTTGGAGGAAAAAGGGGCTTGCAAGCCGAAGAACACCATCCCAACCGTGAAGGACGGGGGTGGCAGCATCATGTTGTGGGGGTGCTTTGCTGCAGGAGGGACTGGTGCACTTTACAAAATAGATGGCATTATGAGGATGGAAAATTATGTGGATATATTGAAGCAACATCTCAAGACATCAATCTGGAAGTTAAAGCTTGGTCGCAAATGGGTCTTCCAAATGGACAATGACCCCAAGCATACTTCCAAAGTTGTGGCAAAATGGATTAAGGACAACAAAGTCAATGTATTGGAGTGGCCATCACAAAGTCCTGACCTCAATCCCATAGAAAATTTGTGGACAGTACTGAAAAAGCTTGTGCGAGCAAGGAGGCCCACAAACCTGACTCAGTTACACCAGCTCTGTCAGGAGGATTGGGCCAAAATTCACCCAACTTATTGTGGGAAGCTTGTGGAAGGCTACCCAAAACATTTGACCGAAGTTAAACAATTTAAAGGCAATGCTACCAAATACTAATTGAGTGCATGTAAACTTCTGACCCACTGGGAATGTGATGAAAGAAATAAAAGCTTAAATAAATAATTCTCTCTACTATTCTTACACATTCTTAAAATAAAGGGGTGATCCTAACTGACCTACGACAGGGAATTTTTACTAGGATTAAATGTTAGGAATTGTGAGAAAGTTTAAATGTAGTTGGCTGTGGTGTATGTAAACTTCCGACTTCAACTGTATATATATTTGTAATAAATTACAATTACAATAATACTGAATAAAAAAATTACATTTTTATTTTAACTTAATATTCTACATTAATCAAATCTATTTCGTCTCAAATAAATAATGAAAAACAAGAAGAAAGTAAAAGTGCATAATGTGCCATGTAAAAAAGCTAACGTTTAAGTTCCTTGCTCAGAACATGAGAACATATGAAAGCTGGTGGTTCCTTTTAACATGAGTCTTCAATATACTCCCAGTAAAGAAGTTTTAGGTTGTAGTTATTATAGGAATCATAGGACTATTTCTCTCTATACCATTTGTATTTCATATACCTTTGACTTATTGGATGTTCTTATAGGCACTTTAGTATTGTCTTCAATTGTAAGATATCCAGACACAATGCGTCTGACAACATCTACTGAAACACAACTAGGGGTCGTTCAAAGAGGATACCTATTCTGGTGAAACCTCCCTTCAATGAATACCACATCCTCTTTTGCAGATGCAATAGATAGAGTTCCTCCATACATAGTCAACATTAGCCTAATTTAGGTTAACATTTACCAATGTGTATGAGTTCATAGTAATTATCACAACTATTTATATGCTGATCATTGATTCACATCCATAAATTGAGTCCATTTTATTTTCTACAATTTACACAATTCTTTTCACTTTTTGATACGTTTTTCTTTTCTCTCAGGTCAGTGACTCGGTCCTACTTCCGTAACTCAGTGGGGGGCCTGCTGGTGTTTGACCTGACTAACCGTGCCTCCTTTGAGCATGTGCAGGAGTGGCACGCAGAGGTGTGTGAACATGTGCAGCCCCACACGGTGCTGTTTGTACTTGTGGGCCACAAGAATGACCGGGTGGCCCAGGGAGAGCGGGTGGTGGGCCATAACGAGGCTGAGAAACTGGCAGGCCAGCTGGGGATGCCCTACATCGAGGCGTCGGCTAAGACTGGTCAGTGTGTGACGGAGGCTTTCGAGCTGCTGACCCGCCGGGTGTACCAGGGCTTGCTGAGTGGGGAGGTGCAGCTACAAGAGGGCTGGGACGGGGTGAAGTGCTTGGCTCCACGTGCAACCTTAGCACAGCTACAAAATCCCAAGATCAATATATCCAACAACAGAAGGTGCTGTTCCTGAGTTGCTGTATTGTCATGTATGCCATGTCACAATGCCTCTCTTGAAAAACTGACTGCCATATTGGATAAAAGATCATAAAATAATCTTGACCGGATAAGAATAAGTTTTACAAGATGGGCATTACCTATTGTGACAATATTTCAGAACATGGAAATAGACATAACACATGTAAAAGACTTGCAAGTGTGTGTACAGGGACTTTTCTGAAGGAGGTCGTTAGTTTGTCATCCAGAATCAAGAAACATTATCACAGTGGTATTACAGTTAAGGAAATCTAGTCAAATCTCTTTACCCTGAATAGTGATATACTGATGTAATCCATTTATGTAGAAAGTGAACTCCGAAATACTCAAGGTTCCAACAAATGAGAAAGAACATGACTTAACACTGAAATAAACACACAAATCAAATGCCAAGTGAAATATGAATCTTGTTTTATTTATGGAATAAAAAGGAACAGGTTTAACTAAAACACAGCCATATGAAGTAAAACAAAATGTTACTGCTTCCCTACACATCTCCAAATAAGGACCATTACCCAACCCCATCTCACGGCAGTCTGGCGATACAAGCAATACTTCACATACTTATTATTTTTGAATAATAATCAGTTAATTGTTGACATCTTATGAAAAACAATGTCCTGGGTAATTTTCTAATGAACTATGAAGATGACATCAGATCCCTACAGCACACAAAAACATAGTGCCATGAAAGTACCCTGAAAACTAACTGCAAAAGGTGTACATTTCTGATGTTAGATGAAGGGGGTTTATGTGACAAAAACTAAACGCACAACAGCAAACGCATGCCAGACAAAATAAAATAAAAAAAGTGGGAAAGAGTATGGTAACCACCACCATATTGAAGGTGTGTGTGTTTGGTGGTTACCCCCTGAACAAAAATGTAAAGTTGAACAGATAATTCCAAAAACAAAACACTGTCCAAAAACAACACTCCATACCTGAGTGTACATTTACACTGAATGAGAGTGTGTGTGATTTTGGCCAGTTTGTGGTGAAAAGCATTAAAAAGGACAAGATATCAAAATACTTGTGTGATAGTGCTGACAAATCACACACAAAACCTGGGGGAGATGAAGACGTGGGTGAAACAATGTCCCCCATTATTAGAAATACACAGAGAAAAGACAAAAAGCAGAGTGTTTGTGCGAGGCTGGTTCCAGGTCTTGCTACTTTTTGGTTGTTTTGCGGATCAATGCCATTCTCTGGATGAGACAAATGAAAAACATGCTCAATCACTATTGCACTTAGGTCATTTTTTCGTAGACATTCTTATCCAGAGCGCCTTACAGTCAGTGCATTCAACTAAGGTAGTAGACAACCACATATTAAATTATTGAAATTATTTTCAATACTTTCTAAACAAACAATACACCAAAAATAATATTTATTTAATACATATTCAGTGCTGTGAAAAAGTATTTGTCCCCTTTCTAATTTTCTCTACTTTTGCATATTTTTGATACTGAATGTTATATCTTCAACCAAAACCTAATATTAGACAAAGGGAACCTGAGTGAACCAATAACAACAATTACATAAGTACTTTACACCACTGGAAGTAAGTAAGTAAAAGTACTACTTAAGTAGTTTTTTGGGTTATCTGTAATTTACTATTTAAAATGTAACAACTTTTACTTCACTACATTCCTAAAGAAAATAATGTACTTTTTACTCAATACATTTTCCCTGACACCCTAAAGAACTCATTACATTTTGAATGCTTAACAGGACAGGAAAATTGTCAAATTCACGCACTTATCAAGAGAATATTCCTGGTCTGATCTGGCGGACTCATTAAACACAAATGCTTCATTTGTAAAGATGTCTGGCCCACTCTTCCATGCAGAACTGCTTTAACTCAGCAACATGTGGGTTTTCAAGCATGAACTGCTCATTTCAAGTCCTGCTACAACATCTCAATTGGGATTAGGTCTGGACCTTGACTAGGTCATTCCAAAACTTCAAATGTGCTGCTTTTTAGCCATTTTCATGTAGACTTGATTGTGTGTTTTGTGTCATTATCTTGCTGCATGACCCAGCTGCGCTTCAGCTTCAGCTCACAGGCGGATGGCCTGACATTCTCCTGTAGAATTATCTGATACAGAGCAGAATTCATGGTTCCTTCTATTAAGGCAAGTTGTCCAGGTCCTGAGGCAGCAAAGCATCCTAAAACTATCACACTATCATCCACCACCATGCTTGACCATTGGAATACGGATCTAACTGTGGAATGCAGTGTTTGGTTTTCACCAGGCATGAGAACCGTGTCGTCCAAAAAGTTATACTTTTGACTCATCAGTCTATAGAACATTCTTCTAAGAGTCTTGATGATCATTCAGGTGCTTCCAGGTGCTTTTTGGCAAACTTGAGTAAACTTTTTCGATGAGATTTGGTTGTAGTCATTCCCTTTATCTAATAAAGGTTCCCTTTATCTAATATTAGGTGTTGGTTGAAGATACATTCAGTATCAAAAATAGAGAAATTCAGAAAGGGGGAAAATACTTTCACAGCACTGTACATTTAAATTATTGAACGTTTAGCACAATTCATTAGTATAAATTTCAACCCTGGGTGTGATCAAGATGAAAGTGTGACAAACAAACCTGTTTGTGGGCCTCTGTGGTACAAGCCTTCTTATACGGCCGAATCTCATCTGAACCATAGCCAGGAATCCACATGTTCCATTGGCGCTCTGTTAAGTGGCAGACAACAGTGAGAATAAGTGAGAATAAAAATCAAAAAGAAAATACACTCAACAGGAAATGTTCCATTAACTTCATCCACCTTTTATATGCATTATCTTTAAAACTCAAAACTGCTACACCCATGGCTCATTTTTGCCATAGTAAATGAATCATTCCAGTAATGGAGACAAACACTGCTTAAGTTGCCAGGGCTCTACAGTGAGACCATTTTACTTGCATATACACCAATATATTTTGCTGTGCGACCTGCAATTGTTATTTAGAAGCACCAGTACGCCTCGAAAAATGAAGGATTCTAGCATGATTACCTCTAATACTGTGATCCTAAATTTCTTTGTGTGCGCCAACATTTCTCAACTGAGGCGCACACGTGCTCCTTGTAAAAAAGTTCAGCATAGAGCCCTGACTGCAGCGGCTGCTGCTCCAATCATCAGCCAGTATCAGCCTGTACTTTTACTCACCCAGGTGTAGCTGGACGTCCTTCACTTCTAAGGTGTTGGACTTGCGATGGCGGGCCAGCTGACAGGCAGCCGTCACCACACTGTCAATAAAGTCATCTGCAATCTGCAGCAGCATCTGAGAGTAAAACAGATGGGGGACCTCAGGTCACAAGTGGTGAGGCTTCAAAACATTGCATGCACTAGTCTTTGCATTGTGGTTTTGGGACGCCATCTTCAGTGAAAGACACATCTGAGCTACTGTAGTAAACATACCTCCTCCACATCCTCATCGAGCTGCTCATTGGGGTCAATCTCTCTTACTAGGTCCTGCAGCTTCTTTTTACTCAACACCTGAGTGGAGGGCAAACAGGTTGTTAGTCATAGTCAATGGTGCACTAGAAGTGGTCAAGCAGAGTGGCTACATATGCTCATTGTACACCCTGAAACTTGGCATCTGGCTAGGGAGATGAACATAGAAGGCATGTTTTTACAGAACCAATCAGCATTTGAAACTGAAGGATTGGCGTCAATATGTGCAAAGCCAAGTAGTAACTGTACCTTACAGTTTTAGTGAACTCTTTGAACAATTCTATTGAAAAACATCACCCAGCTGGAGTATACCATGGTCGTGTTTATTAGCTACCAAATGGAAGAATCCGAACTGAAACAGGGAGGAACTTCATGTCTTATAAAAAAGATACATTTTCATTTTCTGTCACAACATTTTTCCAACATGCCCCAGGTTGGTGATGAGGAGATGGATATGAGGACTCACCTGACTTCCTTCTGGGCTGATTCTGCCGGCAGGGCCAGGTGTGCCCATCACCTTCCCTGGAGCGGCGGCGCTGCTATTGGCCATGCTGGTGGAGAGAGGTGGTGTTGAGGAGGCCTCGGCTTTCACGGTGAATAAGTTGGAACGGTTGGACTGTGGTTGGTACTGGGTCATAATCTTCCAGACCTAGGATGTCAGATGGTGGTGCCTCTCTCTGGGTCTGCACTGTCGTCGTAAGGACCAGGTCCGTGAAACTGGAATAAGAAGGGAAAAGTGTGAGACAAAAAGCCCCTTGCGCCATCAATCAACAACACACAGAATGCCAGGGTGAGGGTAGACTGGTACATGGGATATGACTAGGGCCTTGTAAAATCTGCGTTGCAGAGAACCAGGACAGAATCCAGACATTAAAACAGAATTCAACAATAAAAACAATTTTACTGAACTTAGTAGGAATGTACTAAATGTATGAAACATTAGAAAATGCAATAATTTGCCCAAGTTAATCATAAGACATGAACAAAATGCATCAGTTATTCATATTTGCCTGCAATTTTTGGAAACGGCACAGGAATGCCCCGCCTGTGTGTGTGCAGTGCTCGCGTATGTCTACACTTTGTGTAATCTCTTCTGGTAGAAATAGAAAGACTCTCAAAAACCTTCTAAATTAAAATGTTAACTACAAAATAGCCTATGCCTTCCTCACATAATGATATCATGATTACTTGCATCAATGCAATCACATGAACGCTACAGAAACATAGCCAACCAAACAAGGAACTATTGCTGGTGCACACTTGCATTAAAGGGTAACTACACCCCAAAACCCGCATTTCTTCTATTTTTCCCCAGATCTCAAAAGTGGTATCCTGGCGTTGTTGTGGACTACAATATTAAGTGTGATTGGAGCATGAAAACCTGAAAAGGCTTGGAAAAAGAGAAACCTGGAAAAACAAAAACGAGAAAATAATAATTTGGGGAAATATTCTACAAATCTTAGAGGGCCCTAGCCATATCATGACATTTAGGTAGTTAGCTATTTAAAAATGTCAGACTAGCTAACTAAAAACCTAGCATGATATGTCTATGGATATTTACTGGGTAGTTAAAAAACAAATATCACACATTGCGGCTGGCAAACCAATAACATTACACCGTCTGTCAGTCTTACATTATTGCGTATGGGCATATCAACACTCAGGTGACAGCTATGTTTGTTGACTAGCTAGCCTGCCGACTCATGTTAACTGAATAAATATTGATTGAGCACATGTTGATTGTTTGATATCGTGAGACAAGCGTTGAATTTAACTAGAGGAAGCCGTAATCATGTTGAAAAACTAGTAATAAATGCATCACAACCACAGCTAATTTCAGTTAACATCCGTTAGTTAGCAGGCTAACATGATTTAGCTAGGTAACATTAACGTTACCAATTTAGCAAAGATTCAGCTTGAAGACACAGCGGTCACATTTTCCATGGAATGGTCCAAGCAAACGTATCTGCATATATAAAATCAATACCTTTATATTTCACTCGAACGTTACATTTTAATGTCAAGCCATAAATGCAGCTAGCTTAACCTTAGCCGTCTTGCTAGCTAGTTATTAGCCAGCTAGATACCTGCTAACACAACATGGGGAGGATCTCAATTTCCTCCCGTTCCTTTCTTTGCCTCTTTTTCAAAAACCCATTGGGGGAGAGGGTCAGAAGGGCGGGACCTCTGGCTTTCTCATCCAATGGGTTTTTGAGAAGGGGAGAGGACGCGAAGAGTAAATGATTGTGATCTTCCCATAATCATAACGCTGTGCAAACTAGCTGGAAAAAAATACATGTACTCTCCCCAAGATATATATATATATATGTTTTAAATACTTACCTGACAAAACAAACACTATCTCTCCATGTTTTGAACTAGCAAATTTAAGCCCACACCACACAAACCCGTCTATGGCTAGAAAGTCAGATTTTTTTCAGATCTTCCTATTTGAATAACTGTATTTCCGGTACACCCAAATTGACGTACTCCTGCCCCCAGTGTCTGATGAAGGAAATGTTGCTCAATCTACAATATGAATGTGAACGCTATCCTCAAAAACTGATATCACGTCTAGTCAATAACCCACAACTGATCAATGTGATTGTGTATGGGTAAATTTGGGCATAAAATAAATTAATACTAAATAAAAATGATTTCTTCACACATCATTTTCTTTACCACAAGATGTCAACAAAGCACGTTTGTGTAATTTTTTATTCAACCGCAACACACACTTTTATCTCTGTACACAAACATTTGAGGCCCAGGAAATAGTGTAATAATATATATAATAATATATATAATATATATAATAATATATATAATATATAATATAATATATATAATATAATAATAATATAATAGAAATAACTATATTCGTCACTGTATTTATTTTTCCAGTACAAAAATAGTCACTTTTCAGTGTCATTCAGTTCACTCTGTGAACATGAAGTTCTCCTGAAAATTATTTTAAAAATATCACAGTAAAAAAACAAAAATAGTAAGCATTATCTAAACAGATGAGAGAAATGGTGTCACAACTTGATACAAGATAATACACTGTAATCAGATAGTCATATTGCTGTTTCCAAGACATGCTCTTTTTTGTACAGCTACTGTAAGAATGATTTAAACTAACACTTCAATGAGCATTTCAGCTTTCAAGTATGTTAAACTTTGATTTGTAATTTATATTTGACTTTTTGTGCCGTTTTATTCACGGAATATATTAGTTAATTGGAATCAATATATGCCATTAGACACATTTTCTTGTAAATAACAGGTCATCAACTTTGGATGGTACTGGTCATGAATGGTCCCTGCTTTGCCCATTACGGTGGCCCAAGGGGTGGGAGTGCCAAGCAGAGAGCAGCCAATGGTGCCACCAAGTGCAAACTGGTACACACAGACAATGAAAAGAATAAGGCTGTGTGTACCAGGTTGGGCTCTATTCAATCCTTATTGCTGAAATTCAGGGTTACAGTGTGAATTAAATTGAAAGACAATGTTCCTGTGTTAGCGGAGACTGCATTCACAGTAAATGCTGCATGTATCGGCGCAATCGTAAATTACCTTTACATTTATAGCGTGCAATATGTAACACTTCAGCAATAGTGGTTGAGCTTGCTGTATTCAGAAAGGCTCCTCATATGGGTGCTGTAGCAGGGAGTCAGACAACAGGGGCTCAGGCTCAGTGTAGACCACACTGGCTGGGCGTGGGACATTGGCATGGAGAGACGTAGTGCAATAGCCATTGGGCAACTTTCTGTGAGAGGGGCAGTCATACTGGGCTTGGGTTATTGTGGTCCTTGTCCCTGTAGAAACCATAGGCAGTACATGTTTGTTGTTGTGTAGTGTCCCCTGTGGAGTTGCCAGATTGGGATCTGGGGGCTGGTCACTGAATGGGGTGGCATACTCGGGCTCCAGGGGCAGGGGCTCAGTGTGCTCTAGGAGCTTTCCAGGGGTATCATAGTGGTTGAAAGTGAAGGGGACGGTGTAGCCCTCCTCCACTGTGGGCCGGAAGGTGGAGCCAAGCTTCTGCCCCCAAGCCATCACATCTGGCTCTGCATAGTCTGGGCAAGCAGAAACACAACAAACATGAATGTGTCATAGAACTAGAAGTAGTATGTGAAGCACCAGAAACCCATACAGTGGCAAGAAAAATGATATGAACCCTTTGGAATTACCTGGATTTCTGCTTAAATTGGTCATACAATTTGATCAGTCACAACAATAGACAAACACAGTCTGCTTAAACTAATAACTCAAACAATTCTAAGTTTTCATGTATTTTTTGAACACACTGTGTAAACATTCACAGTGCAGGGTGGAAAAGGTATGTGAACCCTTGGATTTAATAACTGGTTGACCCTCCTTTGGCAGCAATAACCTCAACCAAACGTTTTCTGTAGTTGTGCAGGTCTGTTCCGCAACAGTCAGGAGGAATTTTGGACCATTCCTCTTAACAAAACTGTTTCAATTCAGCAATATTCTTGGGATATCTGGTGTGAACCGCTCTCCTGAGGTCATGCCACAGCATCTCAAATCGGGTTGAGTTCAGGACTGACTGGGCCACTCCAGAAGGCGTATTTTCTTCTGTTCAAGCCATTCTGTTGCTGATTTACTTCTGTCTTTTGGGTTGTTTGGGTTGTTGTCCTGTTGCATCACCCAACTTCTGTTGATAGCCTTACAATTTCCTGCAAAAAGTCTTGATAAACTTGGGAATTCATTTTTCCGTCGATGATAGCAAGCTGTCCAGGCCCTGAGGCAGCAAAGCAGACCCAAACCACTATGCTCCCGCCACCATAATTTACAGTTGGGATAAGGTTTTGATGTTGGTGTGTTGTGCCTTTTTTTCTTCCCACATAGTGTTGTTTGTTCCTTTCAAACAACTCAACATTAGTTTAATCTCTCCACAGAATATTTTGCCAGTAGCGCTGTGGAACATCCAGGTGCTCTTTTCCGAACTTCAGACGTGCAGCAATGGGTTTTTTTGGACAGCAGTGGCTTCTTCTGTGGTGTCCTCCCATGAACACCATTCTTGTTTAGTGTTTTACGTATCGTAGACTCGTCAACAGAGATGTTAGCAGTTTCCAGAGAATTCTTTAAGTCTTAAACAGACACTCAAGGATTCTTCTTAACCTCATTGAGCATTCTGCTCTGTGTTTTTGCAGTCATCTTTGCAGGACGGCCACTCCTAGGGAGAGTAGCAACAGTGCTGAACTTTCTCCATTTATAGACCATTTGGCTTACTGTGGACTGATGAACATCAAGGCTTTTAGATATACTTTTGTAACCCTTTCCAGCTTTATGCAATTCAACAATTCTTAATCTTAGGTCTTCTGATATGTCTTTTGTTCGAGGCATCAGGCAATGCATCAGGCAATGCTTTTGTGAATAGCAAACTCACATTCTGTGAGTGTTTTATATAGGGCAGGGCAACTCTAACCAACATTTCCAATCTCGTCTCATTGACTGGACTCCAGGTTAGTTGACTCCTGACTCTAATTAGTGTTTGGAGAAGTCATAAGCCTAGGGGTTCACATACCTTTTCCAACCTACACTGTGAATTTTTAAATGATGTATTCAATATAGACAAGAAAAATACATTAATGTGTGTTATTAGTTGAAGCACACTGTGTTTGTCTATTGTTGTGACTTGGATGAAGGTCAGATCAAATTCTATGACCAATTTATGCAGAAATCCAGGTAATTCCAAAGGGTCCACATCATTTTTCTTGCCACTGTAGCTGAAGTACAGTTTAAATGTAACATCCTTAATTTCAGAAAGGGTAACAGGGGTTAAGGACTTGTCATGACAACATACCCCAGTACTGTACAAGCAGGGGTTTGGGCTCCCGAGTGTTGCTGTGGTCTAAGGCACTGCATCTCAGTGCTAGAGGTGTCTCTACAGACACCCTGGTTCGAATCCAGGCTGTATCACAACCGGCCGTGATTGGGAGTCCCATAGGGTGGCGCACAATTGGCCCAGCGAAGTCCGGGTTTGACTGGTGAGGGCCGTCATTGTAAATAAGAATTTGTTCTTAACTGACTTGCCTAGATTAAATGTTTTTCACAGTACTGGGGGTGTGTTGTCATGACAGTAGGGCTCATAAAAATACATTCAAATTAAAGTGTTGCTCTGTACTCCCTCCAGCCATGTCTTGAAAGTGCCTCCCTCATACTCAGTAGGGCTCATATCATGGGCATTGTTGAGCCCCTACAAGAGCTCTGTGGCCAAAAACAATGGCCGATCTCTAGGGACAGGGATGAGGGCTGACAGGGGAGGCCTCAGACCCTATCCCTCACCCAACCTCTGAGGGGGAGCTATTTTAATTAGAGATGCCTATAATTGTCTTAGCGACTGACCCTCTGTTCTGTTTATCACTGGCCTTCTCAGTGTAGTGCCCCTTCATCTGTGGGAGGGAGGAGGAGGCTGTGCTTCCCTGGCATGAATGCCTTTTATCCAGCTCCAATTAAAGGGTCTCTTTCAGAGCGGGCTCCGCTGACCAAAGAAAGGAATGTTTATACTGCAATTGGGAGACGGACTAAGTGAAGGGGAAGAATGGGCAGCCCATGGAGAAAGCTGTTTGCTTGTCAAGCCTGGTCTGAGCTCTGCAAACTGGCCAGCCAATTCAGGATGTGTGTGTGTGTGAGAGCGAGAGAGAGCGAGAGTACTTTGGATGAGGTTGGACTGAAAGATGGTGATGGACTCAGAGTCACAGATGGCTGGAGGGAGGGAGTTCCAGAGCCTAGGAGCAGCCCTGGGGAAGGCCCTGTCACCAAAGCTCTGGAGCTTGGACCTGGGGATGTCAAGGTGGCCTGCTGTGGTGGAACGGAGTGAGCATGTAGGTTGGTGCGGCAGGTAGCCTAGCGGTTAGAAGCGAGCCAGCAACCGGAGCGTTGCCAATTCGAATCCTAGAGGGCATTGCCTGCCGTTGTGCCCTTGAGCAAGGCACTTACCCCCCACAACGACAGCTCACCGGGCACCCAGTGTAGCAGCCCCCTGTACTTCTCTAAAACCTGTTTATGTGTCTTTCGGAGGGGTTGGGTTAAAAGCGGAAGTAAAATTTTGGTTGGACCTTGCGTGCAATTGATCAATAAAGTGATCTAAATCTTAATCTGACAGGTGAGAAGGTCTGAGAGGTAAGGGGGGGGGGGGGGGGGGGCAAGGTGGTGGTGGAGGGCTTTGTAGGTCAGAAGGAGGGTCTTGTAATCAGTGTGTTGGGAGACAGGGAGTCAGTGAAGCTGATGGAGGACAGGGGTGATGTGCTGCCAGAACTTAGTGTGGGTGAGAAGGGCTGCAGCGTTTTGAACAATTTGGAGCTTAAGGAGGGAGCTTGAGTTAAAGCCGGAGAGTAGTGAGTTGCAATAGTCAAGATGGGAGGAGATTAATGCATGTATGAGGGTTTCAGTGGCAGGAAGGGAGAGGGAGGACTTGACTTTGGCAATGTTGCAGGGGGAAGAGGGTGGAGTCCAGGATGAAGTCAGTAGTGGAGTTGCCAGCTTTGGTGAGGGTGGATTTGGTGCCTATCAAGAGGAGTTCCGTTTTATCACTGTTGAACTTGAGGAAGTTTTGTTGCATCCATGTTTTTATTGCAGAGGCAGGATTCAATGTGGGCCAGAGGCTGGTTGTGGAAGGATTTGGTGCCGAGGTAGATCTGGGTGGCGTCGGCATAGCAGTGGAAGTCAAGGTTGAAGTGACGGAGGATCTGACCAAGGTGGAGGATGTAGATAATGAAGAGTAAGGGGCCCAGCACAGAGCCCTGGAGGACACCCTGTGTAACTTCAGCTGAGTCTGAGTTGTGGCCATTGAGGGTCTGGTTTGTGAGTAATGATTGTAGCCATGACTGCGGTGCCCTCAACACCCAGACCCTGAAGCCTGGTGAGGAGGATCTGATGGCTCACTGTCAAAAGCGGCACTTAGATTGAGAATAATCAGGATGTTGAGGTCACCAGCATCAGCAGAGGTGAGGAGGTCATTGATAACTTTGAGTGCAGTTTCAGTACTGCGGCGGTGAGGGAAACCAGACTGGAAGGGCTCGATTAGCAGGTGGGTTTGGAATTGGGAGGCAGAAGTCCATTCCAGAGTCTTGGCAAGGAAGGGAATCAGGGTATAATATTCACTTTTTGGTCCACCAGCCACTGTGGCAGGTAGATAAAAAAAATATATCAGCCAATCAGATTTTTTACCAGCCAAAATATTTTTTTGTTGTTGCTAAAATTACACCAACAAAACACAAAAAAACAGATGAGCATGCTTTGCATTGTTTCTAAAACAATAAATGTATTACTAGTAAAAACTAATGTGGTATATTGTTACATTTAATTTCTTGTGACCCAAGTCTTTTAACCAAATATCACAAATTAGACAAAAATGTTATATGGTAGGGCACCTCCAGTCATATTTGTGCCTGTGAGATTGAGTCTGGCTAGTTGAAGCGTTGTCTTCTCTTCCCTAACAGTTGAAACTCAAACATAGAAAAACAAAGAGTTGGAGGGGGTTAACAGCTTTGATGTTGCGGAAGGAGAGGAGGCTTTTGTCAATGTTGTGGGGTGTGTATGAGAGAAGAGAGAAATTAAGAATATTGTGGTCAAACGTTGGGAATTGAGAAGGGTTAATATGAGTTAGGTTGAGGCTAACATAGCAGACAAGATCAAGTATCCCTTGATGTGAGTGGGAAAATTGTTGAGTAATATTGAAACAGTCCAGAACTGCAATGAGATGAATCCACGTGAATATTCATTGGCCTAGCAATAGTAAGTGGGGGGAGATGGGCATGTGTAATCCTAGCCTGTTGCCCTGGCAGGCTAGCCTGGTTCTGGATCTGTTTGTGTTGTATAGCCTAGGAGTTGGCAAAACAGTACAAACAGACATGGAACCAGGCTAGTCTTGACATGCCTCTCTCATTTCAGGATTATGACTGCTATGTCTCTGGCTCTTGGTTTACTGTTAATACATCTGGCAAATAGCAAACTATATCTGACAACTGCATGTCCTTTCTATTTTTTATTTGACTTAACCTTTATTTAAGCAGGGAGTCATGCTGAGACCACTCACTTTCGCAGATGAGCCTTCAACGAACACATCAATAAACAACCATTACACTATACATATCTATATACACATCAATTACACAATACATTAAAAGCAAACACAAAACACGAAAAGCAAAACACAATCACATGCATCAAAAACATTCTTCAGTAAAAAGGCCCTCTAAAATTTAAGGGCTTTTGAAGATCATTCCACACGCAAAAAACTAAAAGCAGATATATCTAACTCGGTGGAGAATGAAGGAATCTCCAGGGTTGGCCATCCGAGTCTGGGTCTGGTAACATAGATCTGAAGGTCTATAACGGGTTAAGGTATGGCGGACATTTATGCAAGACATATAGAGAAAAAGATTGTGATACAAGATTTTGTGTACTGAACCTATTGCCCGGAATAAATCACAATGTGCTATGATAAACTGCATCCAAAGGCTGCAATACAATGGCAACTGCCATAGTCAATAACCAGAATGAATGTTGACTGAATTATTTGTTTTCTGCTACAGTTGAAGTCGGAAGTTTACATACACTTAGGTTGGAGTCATTAAAACTCATTTTTCAACCACTCCACAGATTTCTTGCTAACAAACTATAGTTTTGGCAAGTCGATTAGGACATCTACTTTGTACATGATACAAGTAATTTTTCCAACAATTGTTTACAGACAGATTATTTCACTTATAGATCACTGTATCACAATTCCAGTGGGTCAGAAGTTTACATACACTAAGTTGACTGTGCCTTTAAAGCTTGGAAAATTCCAGAAAATGATGTCATGGCTTTAGAAGCTTCTGATAGGCTAATTGACATCATTTGAGTCAATTGGAGGTGTACCTGTGGATGTCTTTCAAGGTCTATCTTCAAACTCAGTGCCGTTTTGCTTGACATCATGGGAAAATCAAAAGAAATCAGCCAAGACCTCAGAAAAAAAAATGCTGGACCTCCACAAGTCTGGTTCATCCTTGGGAACAATTTTCAAATGCCTGAAGGTACCACGTTTCTGTACAAACAATAGTATGCAAGTCTAAACACCATGGGACCATGCAGCCGTCATACCGCTCAGGAAGGAGACGCGTTCTGTCTCCTAGAGATGAACGTACTTTGGTGCAAAAAGTGCAAATCAATCCCAGAACAACAGCAAAGGACCTTGTGAAGATGCTGGAGGAAACAGTTACAAAAGTTTCTATATCCAGAGTAAAACGAGTCCTATATTGACATAAACTGAAAGACCGCTCAGCAAGGAAGAAGCCACTGCTCCAAAACCGCCATAAAAAAGCCAGACTATGGTTTGCAACTACACATGGGGACAAAGATTGAAACCAAAAAAGGACTGTTTGACCATAATGACCATCGAGGAAAAAGGGGGAGACTTGCAAGCCGAAGAACACCATCCCAAACGTGAAGGACGGGGGTGGCAGCATCATGTTGTGGGGGTTCTTTATGCAGGAGGGACTGGTGCACTTCACAAAATAGATGTCATCATGAGAATGGAAAATTATGTGAATATATTGAAGCAACATCTCAAGACATCAGTTAAAGCTTGGTCGTAAATGGGTCTTCCAAATGGACAATGACCCCAAGCATACTTCCAAAGTTGTGGCAAAATGGCTTAAGGACAACAAAGTCAAGGTATTGGAGTGGCCATCACAAAGTCCTGACCTCAATCCTATAGAATATTTGTGGGCAGAACTGAAAAAGCGTGTGCGAGCAAGGAGGCCCACAAACCTGACTCAGTTACACCAGCTCTGTCAGGAGGAATGGGCCAAAATTCACCCAACTTTGTGGGAAGCTTGTGGAAGGCTACCCAAAACATTTGACCCAAGTTAAACAATTTAAAGGCAATGCTACCAAATACTAATTGAGTGTATGTAAACTTCTGACCCACTGGGAATGTGATGAAAGGAATTAAAACTGAAATTAGTCATTCTCTCTACTATTATTCTGACATTTCACATTCTTAAAATAAAGTGGTGATCCTAACTCACCTAAAAAAGGGTATTTCTTACCAGGATTAATTGTGAATAACTTAATTTAAATGTACAGTGAGGGACAAAAGTACGTATTTGATCCCCTGCTGATTTTGTACGTTTGCCCACTGACAAAGAAATGATCAGTCTCATTTTAATGGTAGGTTTATTTGAACAGTGAGAGACAGAACAAAAACAAAAAAATCCATAAAAACGCATGTCAAAAATGTTATAAATTAATTAGCATTTTAATGAGGGAAATAAGTATTTGACCCCTTCTCAATCAGAAAGAATTCTAGCTCCCAGGTGTCTTTTATACAGGTAAAGAGCTGAGATTAGGAGCCCACTCTTGAACGGAGTGCTCCTAATCTCAGTTTGTTACTTGTATAAAAGACACCTGTCCACAGAAGCAATCAGATTCCAAACTCTCCACCATGGCCAAAACCAAAGAGCTCTCCAAGGATGTCAGGGACAAGATTGTAGACCTACACAAGGCTGGAATTGAGTACAAGACCATCGCCAAGCAGCTTGGTGAGAAGGTGACAACAGTTGGTGCGATTATTCTCAAATGGAAGAAACATAAAATAACTGTCAATCTCCCTCGGCCTGGGGCTCCATGCAAGATCTCACCTCGTGGAGTTGCAATGATCATGAGAACGGTGAGGAATCAGCCCAGAACTACACGGGAGGATCTTGTCAATGATCTCAAGGCAGCTGGGACCATAGTCACCAAGAAAACAATTGGTAACACACTATGCAGTGAAGGACTGAAATCCTACAGTGCCCGCAAGGTTCCCCTGCTCAATAAAGCTCATATATATGCCCATCTGAAGTTTTCCAATGAACATTGAATGATTCAGAGGGCAACTGGGTGAAAGTGTTGTGGTCAGATGAGACCAAAATGGAGCTCTTTGGCATCAACTCAACTCGCCGTGTTTGGAGGAGGAGGAATGCTGCCTATGACCCCAAGAACACCATCCCCACCGTCAAACATGGAGGTGGAAACATTATGCTTTGGAGGTGTTTTTCTGCTAAGGGGACAGGACAACTTCACCGCATCAAAGGGACGATGGACGGGGCCATGTATCGTCAAATCTTGGGTGAGAACCTCCTTCCCTCAGCCAGGGCATTGAAAATGGGTCGTGGATGGGTATTCCAGCATGACAATGACCCAAAACACACGGCCAAGGCAACAAAGGAGTGGATCAAGAAGAAGCACATTGAGTTCCTGGAGTGGCCTAGCCAGTCTCCAGACCTTAATCCCATAGAAAATCTGTGGAGGGAGCTGAAGGTTCGAGTTGCCAAATGTCAGCCTCGAAACCTTAATGACTTGGAGAAGATCTGCAAAGAGGAGTGGGACAAAATCCCTCCTGAGATGTGTGCAAACCTGGTGGCCAACTACAAGAAATGTCTGACCTCTGTGATTGCCAACAAGGGTTTTGCCACCAAGGACTAAGACATGTTTTGCAGAGGGGTCAAATACTTATTTCCCTCATTAAAATGCAAATCAATACATAACATTTTTGACATGCGTTTTTATGGATTTTTGTTGTTATTCTGTCTCTCACTGTTCAAATAAACCTACCATTAAAATTATAGACTGATCATTTCTATGTCAGTGGGCAATCGTACAAAATCAGCAGGGGATCAAATACTTTTTCTCCTCACTGCAGTTGGCTAAGGTGTATGTAAACTTCCGACTTCAACTGTTTTTAACGAAAGGACCTGCTCCTATAGAAGAAACCTAATTTAATTCTTAATTTCTTAACTAATTCATCAACATCCTTTTTGAAGGACACCTTTTCGTCAATCCAGATATTTATAAATGAGGATACCAGCAACGAGGGCACCATCCAAAGTACTTATGCATCAGATACATTTTTACTTGATTTGGAAAATAACATATACTTGGTTTTACCGGCATTAAGTTCCAATTTCAGTTCAACAAAGGCTTTCTGCAGGACAGTAAAGGCCGATTGAAGATTCACTAGAAGTTGACGGAACATCCATTCATTCCAACTAGAGGCTGGGAGAAGGTTAGGCAGTCAACTGGCTGACCAGGATCAATTAAACCACCATTTTGTTCAAATAAAAAGCCTGCCGAGATAAAATGCCGATTGAAAGCATCACTTGTCTCATTTTTCTCAGTAATGATGCCAGAGTCTGACACAACTTGCTTCGGCAGGGAAAGAGAGGAATTTCCACGCTTCAGTCCATTAACTGTTTTCCAAAATGTTTACAAATCACCAACAAGGTCTGAGATAAAACTTTGAAATCTAGGTAATTTCTCTTTCTTGATTGAGGAATTGCCTTGAAACTATACCTATCAGCTACAGTCAGTTTTTCTAGCCTTGGCCCCTGGATTTATCATCATAGCAAGATCAGAAAGTTCTATAGAGAACCAAGGATTTGTTCTACTTTTTACTCTAAGGCATTTAAAGGAAGAATGTTTGTCTGCCAGAGAGATAAAATAGAACAATTCTAGAACTAATTCAGGGTCAGGCATGCAGCTGATAGAGGAAAGGTCAGAGTAAGACATATCATGAAGAAAAGCTTAAGGGTATATACCCAGCCTCACTGGCATGCTCATTTGAAAAGGCTGGGTTGTTTGTACATTCTTACCATTGAGAGGAGGGTTGGGTAAAGCATCATGGACACTCCGCTCTAGAGGGTAGGAGATAAGCTCAGAGTCAGAGCAGGGGAGGCTCTTCTCCTGGAAACTCTGAGAGGCTGCTGGACAGACAAAAACACTTTCAGAGAGGTCCTGGAAGAGTAGTAAGGGTAAAACAACAGTGAGCAATGCGCAAGAATACCTTTGGGTAAGGAAAACTTTTTCATATGTGCAGCTTTTTTCCTAAAAAAGACAAGACAAATCAAATTAAATCGAACTACACCATAATGATTTATCATAACATTGCCAAAATGTGTCAGAATAACACTGGAAAGTATGTGGACACTTGTGTTATCTGGGCGTTTGTTGGCAGCTAAGGACCAGATTCTCAGATCTGGTCTAGCCGACATCCGCATAGCAGTGTCGGAGATGGCAGCGGTGTCTGAGGTGAATTTAACACGAGTCGGATGGGTGTGGCTTCGTAACAATGACCACACTAGCAGCCGCTCACCGCTTTGACAGCTCTAACGCAGTTACACCTCCGACAGCTATTGAGCTATTGCCGGTTAACACTTGATCCGATTGAAACTGATTCAAATATCAAGCATTGGGAGGATAGCCAGTGAGTGGGTGTTGGACTGCTAACTACATTTGGTATAGTGTTACAATACCTTCTATTCCACCAGACTCCAGCCAACAGACAACTGACACACAGGATCAGTCCGAGAACCACGCCCACCGCAACTATCACTGGCTGATTGGAGCCTGCAGGGCACAGGAGGAGTCATTAGCATGCTAGGCTGAAGGGTCAGCACAACAAACAATCACTGCTGAAGAAAGGCCAGCTTTAAACTATCATTTAGCTATGTGCTTTATATCAATGTGAAGGAAGTCCAGTGTCAAGCAAATAAGCAATCTAACTTCAAAATCGATACTGTCGTACAACCATTTTTACAGCTGTTATAAAAGGCATGGTGGCCCCAAGGCTTATTCCGATCAATCAAGTACAATTTAAATTCCTCAAACTGCTGCAGTTCAAATTGAAAAACATAAAGTACTTTAAAAAACCCTAGAGTCAATGCCTGCATCCGTGTGTAAATCTAATTGCCACAACACAAAAATCCCTATCAAAATCCATCTGTTTAGGCTAGGAAAGATGACTTACGATGGTGTTCTCCATTTTGCTCTACGGCCCCCACAAGCTTCACGAGACTCGTCGGAAGTCGGTACTACTGATCTGTATATTGCCTTGAATTGCCTCTGTTTTGCCATGTATGAATACGTTATTCAATGCGTTTTTATGGGCTCATAGCAGCAGGGCCAAATTAAATGTTTAATCAAATAATCACATTTATATTTTTTATACCTAATCTCCTAAAATTCAAACTCAAATAGAAAAATGGTCCCTGAAAGGATTAGACTTTTAGGGGTTTGAACACATTAGGTACATACTCAGGCTTGAGTCCTTTATGATAACAGGGCCCTCTGTGGGGACTGGATTGAGATGAGGTGTTGTGCTAACATCAACTTTTAAGGATGGAGATCCTATAGAGAGAGTTGGAGGATATGATATGAATGGCATCCAGCATACAAGCTACATTCGCTCTTGCTGATGCCACAATTGCAATTTACCATACAATATAATGGAGAGTTTATTCTAGTGGCACAGCTGCTAAGAGCATGTAGTATTCACATCTTCTAGACTCTTTTTATCTGGAATGTATGGTTGAGCCTTACCCCCAGCGGAGCGAGGCCTGGGGTGGATCTTGGGGAGAGGACAGCCCAGGACCTGGACGTGTGCCGAGGCCCTACCTTGCCAGCTCTGGGGCTGCAGCCGGAGGTACCGGACTACCACCGGAGGAAACAGGCTATTGAGAACCCTCAGATGACCATCAGAGTGGGCTTCAAACACCTACAGGCCAAGAAGAGTGACATTAACTAAGCTAGTTCTCTTAGATGACTAACAGCACTTCCCTGTTCTACGGCCTCCCAGTCTCTGTTTGCTCAGCGCAGCTAGGAAATCTTAGCACAGATAGGAAATTGATCAGTAAATGTTGAAGAAAACATTGCAGGCAGCGTACCTTTTTCTCTCTGCTGAGAGCAGCTTTGTAGACTTTCCAGTTGTGGCGGTCTTTGCTAAAAAGGAGAACGTAAGATTCGATGTAGAAGTCAGCCGATCCCCTTGTTATTATTCCTGGGAAAACACAGCGTGTCTTTTTCAACACTCCAGACCACATTCATAATAGGCTACACACGGATTGTTTGGCAAATCTAACTAGAAGTTAGCCTATCAACATCACAGCTGGAACTGGAATTTTTTTTCATCCAATGAATAGAGTTTTGAAATCAGCAAAATAGTATTTTGAGTTCAATGAAAAAAACAGCGGTTTCTATCTTCATATTTTCATTTTAATAACAACTCAATGCTAATTATAGTGGATGTAGTAAATTAGACTCCTATTTTGGCCATGAGGGGAGAAGAACATCACCTCAAACTTTCACTGACCTGTGACACTGCTCTTGTCTGTAAGCTCTAGCTCCAGCCAGGGCTCCCGGTCACTACCGTCCGATGCCCAGGGTAGTAACTGTCCCTCTGCATCCATGTTCTTAGGGGACCATAATACAAGCTGCCCCAGTCTGTTCACTTCTCTCCAGATGGAAGATGCATTGAAACCAGACACAGTCAGTTCATCATTACACTCTGTTGGAGAGGAGAGGCAAGAAAAGAGTTGAAGTGACAGGAACAGGGCCAGCTCTAGCTTTTTCGGGGCCCTAAGCATCTTGCGGAAAAACATTTTACTAGCATCCCTTTTGACAGTGGAGAGAAAAATGTATGTTTTAAAGTTCATTTCCTGCAATTCTACACATTTTACTAAGGGAGGGAGATTTTCTTTTTACAGTTTTAAAGCACATTCCTGCAATTATTTTTATGACTTATTCCATGTTAATATGATATCTGAGTGAGAATGACTAACAAAATCAATGGTGCGTGTCCGGTCGGATTTCGGACATGATTACTACAAGTTTAGTTAGCTGGCTAGACTTACTGCCAAATGAAAAAATTGTTAGTTGACATGGCTAATTGAGTGACTGACTGATAAAACAAAATAAAAACTGCAGATGCACAACCACATTTCAAAATTGCACCTGGTGGCCCTAAGCGACCGCTTATGTCGCTTATAACTGGAACCGGCCCTGCAGAGGAAGATAACTTGCAATAATGACTTGAACAGCTAATTTAGTCTGGCATTATATCTCCTGGTTCCGCTTACCTTTGGTGAAGACCAGCTTCTTTTCAGACAGTGATCCCCTGTCAAAACAACAATGTTCATGAATGGCATCCCTGCATACCACAAGCAAGAGCGGATCCATATACAGTAAGTGGCCCACATTTCAGCTACCCAATAACACCTACAGAGGTCCTGGAGTGCTGATTAGATTACATTACATGAAACAGATTATATGAAATGTTACCTTTCTGAATACAGCAAATATTAACACAGTGTGTCATCATGAATAATGAATACGCATCCCTTTCTCCCAAACCAATATGATGTGGATAGAAACATACATCTTGGACAGAATGCCGTTGGCAAAGCTGGACTCATAAAGCGTGAGGCTCCTCCCACGGGTCACAGTGATCCGTCCTCCTAGGTTGTCTGACACCACCCCGGCATGGATCGCAGCTTTGCACAAGACTGACGTCTGAGTGGGGTGGGGGAATGTGTGTGTGTGTTTGTGAGAGAGATTGAGAGAGAGAATAAGAGAAAGATAACAAATAGTTTCAATAAACTATTGCAGCTCTCCACTGTTTAGCCTTCCTCGTGTGGCCCAGTACAACCGATGTCATTATCACAAGGCTGAGTTGATGAGGAAGTGAAACTGGAGCTGAGGCAGTATACTCACATCTCTGTAACCCTGCTCAGAGTGACCACATATGTCCCCCGTCACGTCCTTACACCCAGCAGGACAGTACACACTGGAGAAGAGGAGTCACGTGTCACAGAGGTCCACCATTTCACACACAGTTTCTCTATAGCCATATGTAAATAAATTCCTCAACGAGCCTGTAAAGACAAAATGTAGTTCACAGCAAAAACAACACTGAGAAGTGACTACTGAAATAGCCAGAGTTGTCCACTTACCTAAACTGCTGAGAGATAAAATGTGTTCCTCTCTGTCGACACGAAATGAGACCTGGTATTGAAATCAAATAGAATATGGGTTTGTAAACAAACAAAACAAAAAACATCTGTCCACTCTCAGGATAATTCTAAGGAACTTCGCAATAGACGGGTGAGTAAACACAAACAGACAGGCACACACATACATGCACATATACAGACGCACATACACTATACACACGCACGTACAGTGGACTTGTGATTGTTACTGTAGATGTGACTAAGTATTTTGTCTTCTGTGTTAACGTGACAGAGTGCAATTTTGTGGCACTGGCTCCAGACATAGCTGCATTTCATAAACAACTGAGTAAATAACAGGAAACAGGGATATGCAAACCACTTTAGCACAAATTGGAGAAACAAAAATCTTTAAACGCACACTATTTGTGGCTGTAAATTGGGTTAAAGGTCATTTTATGACCCCAAAAAATATCAATGCACACATCGCTAATTGTCACACTGGTATAAATGAGTCGGGAGACAGGCGCAGGAATGCGTAATCATTTTTTAAATTAAGCCCCAAATTACGGCGTGCAGTGTAAAGGCACGGTGACGAAGACCAAACAAACACGTCACAAAAACACAGGGCTGAAACCCCGCAAAAAGAGCGAGGAGTACCTTGAATAAATAACTAGCGCACAATGATGAGACCCGCAATCATCTGCGCAATCCACAAGGGCACGAAAGCCCAAAACACACAGCACAGGTACTCCCACGCACTAACAGACATAGTAACAATAATCGACAGCACCATGGTGAACAAAGGGCACATATATACAAATACAATCAGTGAGAATAGGGGCCAGGTGTGCGCAAATGAAAGTTCCAGAGGGATTCGTGACACTAATTCTACTATCAATGAGGCAACAATGTCAAGTCAAAACATCTCCTTCTTTTGGGAATGATTTTCACAAGTATGTGGTACATTTTTACAATTTGAAGCACAAAATTCAAAACAGATAATCAAAAAGGCTCATGTTTCAAAACTCTAAGCACATGTTCAGTTGACTGATTACAACAGACACATTCACAAAGTCACTTGTTTACTGCACCAAATCACTCATTTAGTTTGGACACATATTCAATCTAAGTATTGTATCTGCTTTTCAAAATGCAATATTCAGTTCACATTTGATATGATTTTCTTGTAATTTGTTAACAATACAATACAGCAGCGACTCTTCCTGGGGTCCTGCAAAATTAAGGTAGTTCTACAATTTTAAAAACATTACAATACATTCACAACAGATTTAACAACACATTAAGTCTGTGCCCTCAGGCCACTACTCTACTACCATATATCTACAACACAAAATCCATGTGTACATGTGTGTATAGTTGTATGGTATCATGTCTCTGTATGCATGTGTCTGTGTCTGTGTTTGTGTCACTTCACAGTCCTCGCTATTCCATAAGTTGTATTTTTATTTGTTAAAAAAAAAAATATATGTTTACTGCTTGCATGAGTTATTTGATGTGGAATAGAGTTCCATGTAGTCATGGCTCTATGTAGTACTGTACGCCTCCCATAGTCTGTTCTGGACTGTGAAGAGACCTCTGGTGGCATGCCTTGTGGGGTATGCATGGGTGTCCGAGCTGTGTGCCAGTAGTTCAAACAGACAGCTTGGTGCATTCAAAAAATACTCACAAATACTTGTAGTGATGAAGTGAATCTCTCCTCCACTTTGAGCCAGGAGAGATTAACATGCATATTATTACTGTTAGCTCTCGTACATTCAAGGGCCAGACGTGCTGCCTTGTTCTGAGCTAATTGCAATTTGTGCAATGTGCGACAAAACTAGGGCCTGTAGGACCTGCCATGTTGATAGTGCTATTAAGAAGGAACAGCAGCACTTTATTATAGACAGACTTCTCCTCATTTTAGCTGCCGTTGTATCAATATGTTTTGACCATGACAGTCGACTTGCTCAATTTCCACATTATTCATTAGAAGAGTTGAGGTTTAGGGTTTAGTGAATGATTTGTCCCAAATCCAATGTTTCTTCACAGATTTTCCGAGGTGATTAAAGATGAGCTTGCAGCCAGGGAGCTGCCCATGGATCTCGACTCCCTCATAGCCTAGACCATCCGGAACGTAGAAGGGAGAGTGGGTCTGTTCCCTGTCGCCCTTGCTCGTCCTCAAATTCCAACTCGACTCCAAGGAATCGCGGAAATCCCCGAAGTCTACATTTCCAAGAGAATCCGGTGTCACCCGAGTTCCCTCGGAGATCACAGAGGGCTGTCGACTAGCCTCCTCCGGAGCCCATGCAACTGGGCAGGGCTAGATTGTCTCCTGCTGAGTGCTTACATAGACTGAACATCAAGAGCTGTCTGTATTGTGGAGCTACGGGACACTTCTTATTTAGCTGCCCATTAAAAGACCAGGCTCATCAGTAGGTACGAGTACACTCGTAACCCCCTATGCTACCCTGTTGTGGTGAGACCAGTCCAAATTCATCCGGGTGCTCATTGACTCTGGGGCTGACGAGACCTTTATGGACACTACCCTTGTGTCAGAGCTGGGTATCTCCGCTCAACCCCTTTCCATCCCGATGGACGTTAGAGCGCAGGATGGGCGCTCTATTGACAGAGTCACCCACAATATGGTTCCTATCAACCTGTGAGTGTCAGGCAACCACAGTGAGGCAATGCAGTTTCTGCTCCTGGAGTCTCCTCATGTACCCATGGTTTTGAGGTTTTAATGGCTCCAGAGGAACAATCCCCTAATCGACTGGGCTACGTCTTCCATCATGGGTTGGAGCCCATTTTGCCATGCACATTGTCTGAAGTCGGCACAGCCTGCCCCAGGACATCTTCCTGCGGGCTTGGGTAAAGCCTTGGATCTCTCCGCCATTCCCGCAGAGTACCAGGACTTACGGGAGGTTTTCAACTCTGGCCGCTCCACATCTCTTCCTCCACATTGGCCCTACGACTGGGCAATCGACCTTCTCCCCGGCCCTGCACCGCCTCGGGGGAGACTTTATTCCCTGTCGTGTCCGGAGACCAACGCGATGGAGGGGTACAATGAGGACTCTTTCGCAGCAGGGATTATGTGTCCCTCTGTCTCCCCCCCCCCCCCAGCGCAGAGTTCTTCTTTGTGGAGAAGAAGGACAAGACCGTGTATCGACTACCGGGGCCTTAATGACATTATGGTTAAAAACTGTTACCCGCTACCACTCATCTCCTCAGCTTTCGAGACTTTCCAGGGAGTGGTCATCTTCTCCAAGTTGGACCTTCCAAACACCTACCATTAGGTTTGGTTACGGGAAGGAGACGAGTGGAAGACAGCCTTTAACAAGACTGTGGGCACTACTAGTACCTGGTGATAACATTCGGACTGACCAACGCTCCCACAGTGTTCCAGGCCCTTGTCAATGATGTGCCCCGTGACATGTTGAACCGATTTGTGTTTGTCTACCTCGAGGATATCCTAATTTATTCCCGGTCAGCTCAAGAGCATGTCCTCAATGTCCGACAGGTCATCCAGCGTCTCCTGGAGAACCAGCTTTTCGTGAAGGCGGAGAAATGTGAGTTCCATTGCTCCACCATATCCTTCCGAGGATACGTCATCACTGCAGAGAATATTCAGATGGACCCTGACAAGGTGAGAGGGGTGGTGGATTGGCCTCAACCCACATCCAGAGTGCAGCTGCAATATTTCCTGGGGTTTGCTAATTTCTACCGTCGTTTCATCTGGGGTTACAGCACCCTTGCTTCCCCGCTCTCTGCACTCACCTCTCCCAAGTTTCCATTCTCATGGTCTCCAGCAGCTGACTGGGCGTTCTCAGACCTTCAGCACGTCTTCCGTAATCCATGGACTTCCCATCGTCATGGTCAAGACCACCTCCATGGTCAAGACCACCGGACCCCTGCTCCCCGCTACCGTCTTGGGCAGAGGGTATGGCGTTCTACTCGGGATCTGCCCCTCCGGGTGGAGTCCCGCAAACTTTCCCCTCGTTTTATCGGCCCTTTCCCCGTCTCTAAGGTCCTTATCCCCTCTGCTGTTGGCCTGCTGTTGCCCCGCACCCTCTGTATACATCCAACTTTCCATGTATCTAGAATTAAACCCCTGTCTCATAGCCCTTTGTCTCCTGTTTCCATCACTCCAACACACATACGAACATTGGCGTACAAATTGTGTAAACATGTGTAAACATGTGTGCATACATTAAACTGACTTCATGCCTGTGACTCCATCAACTCTAATGCTGGACTTGAATGCAACTGGGTATGAAATTACAGCATGTTTCCAGTCTCTTTGACACCTCAGTAATGACTGTTTGTGCCTTTCAACTTGCTTAGCAGCACTTTGGGGGTTACCAGTGATGTAGGTGACGAGCAGAAAAACAACAATTATGATCACAGTGGGTGCTCTTCAGCACTGTTGTTTACATCAATGAGGTAGGGCCACTGTAAAAAAAAAAATACAACTTAACCAATTGCTTAATCAGCGTTTTTCTGAGTTGAGTGGCCTTCAAATGGACAAGAATTTGAGCTAAGGTGTTCACATTTGTTCACTCAACAAACTCTGCTCAAAGTGAGTGAATTTGAAAAGGCTTGTTGAGTAAAATTACAAATTCATGTTAACCCTTGGAAGGCAACACTGTATGTTGGTTCAGCTATATACCCAAATGTTGAGTATGCTGAGCAATGTTGAGCAAACTCACAATCCTATTGCAGCCTGACAATTGTATGTTCAATCAACTTTATTTTTTTCTATTTTTTATTTTTTTTACAGTGTGGGTCATTGCTTTCACTGAGAAAGTTCCACCGCAGAGCTACTGTGCACATGTGGGAAAATAATATATTATCATCAACATTCTGTGTGTAATGTGATTGTATGATGAATTAATTAAATTAGATGAAGCATTTCCATATGTAGCACAGTTGTATATACAAAGGTAGCTATAGAAAGTAAACGTGTGAGCAGTGTGTGATGAATTGGGCCATACCTGAGTGTTGGTCTGTGGTGTAGGAGAACAGGAACCCTCGGCCTGAGTGATGGGGGCCAGAGTAGAATACTATTGTCACCTCATTGCTGTTTACAGTCACATTTTTCTCTGAGTCTTCAAGCTGTCCACACAGGGGGCCTGTGGATGACAGACAGACAGGCATGCATGTAAGAACCCATACGCCACACACACACACACACACACACACACACACACACACACACACACACATCAGCACAAACATGACCAAGCTGGAGGCCTAGAGGCAGGGCAGTCTGGCTTTACACACTAGTGTGGTCTCCTAGTCATGTTTGTGTAGTACTGCAGACCATCCATGCTTGTGTGAACAGATGACATGAAGTGAGCTCCAGAACAGCATGAGGTTGCCCCTGTGGAATCCGCTAATAAAAACAATATAATAAGCAGGGTAACTGAATAGTTACAGCTTCTGGAATTGTCATCTAATATCTAGGAATGGCATCATACCCTTGTGCCCACAAGGTATGGCTGGATTCACCGTAGTGGTGTAGAATCGGCAGAGATGCATTGGCAGTGACATTGTGTTTATGTGCTCTCTGCAGTCTACACTGCATGGCTTTTACTAGTAGCAAAGATAGGTTTTGAATGAACTACTTAACAGAAGAGACAGATCAAGTGGTCCATCAGAAGTGGGTGGATTTGTCTTAATGACAAGCATTAATTCAGTCGGTCAGAACTTGAGTGAGAATTCAAAATGTCACTATAATATAGTTTGTCAATAGCATGTACAGTAAATCCCTTGTAAAAGTAGAGACAAGCACATAACCAGCCAGGTCTGCGGCCCTGTGTGCACTGGAGAGTCTTACCCAGGCTGGGAGCTCCGTTGTTGGGTGTGATGGTGAGGGAGCCATTCCTGCAGCCCGGACTCCTTTCCACGTCAAAGTCCCCAAAGAGGAGGTGCAGTGTACGTCCCTTCGGAACTCGCAGTCTCCACTTACACCAGGAATCAACAGGGTAGGTCCACGGGTAGTTCTGAGAGGCCAGGGTGCCACTCTCTGTGGCCATCACAGTGTGCCCGCAGCCATTGCCTGAAATATGAAGACAACCAAACGTACAGTTATAACAGTTATTGTACTTGTACATAATACATCTGTCATATATGAAATGGTTTGGTGGCTAATTCCAGGCAAATGATATATCCTAATCCACAGTAATGTCAAATTTCCACACAAGTACGATAATGGCTATTTCCAGGAAATCCTTGGCCGCATGGTGTGTAGGTGTGAGAAGTGAATGAATGCATGACTAGCAGTGTAGGCAGTACGGCGGGGCAGCTGTGGCTTGTTAGCAGAGGGGACGGCCAAGTTCCCCACTGTTTAGTCACAGTACATAACAGGGACTTTCATTAATGATGTTAATACGGTAAGGACACTATTTAGAGCTCTGTTAATTATAGGGCTCCTTTCCCAGACAAAGTGAGTAATAGGAGTCTCCAGGGAGGGAGCACTGAGTGTGCGCAGTAGAGCAGGAGATGTTTACACTCCTGAGATCATAACCGCAAAATGTCCTAAAACAACCAGCTGCTGAAGCAGTCCTCCTCAACACTGTTGGACACTGCTTACAGTAAAACAAGATTGAAGGCCCTATGCAATCAAAACTAAGTGGAAAATACTATTATTCAAAGGCAATGAGAAAGTGTGTTTGATTGTGTCATTTGTGTCATTTGAATCCAAAACTGCAATCATAACTCTTTAACGGGTTAACATGTTTGATTGAACAATACCCTCTGTTTAGCACTCCTTACAGGGGCTAATCCTTAATACTACAGAGTGTTGAGCAAACTCATCATCCTTCCACTCTGTTTCTATTTCATTTTAATCAATGTTTTCCTGCTAGTTCTCTGTCGTACCTCTTCTTATTGCCCTATTCTTAAATTGTTCCTATTTATTTTTAATTTGTATTTTATTTAACCTTTATTTAACTAGGCAAGTCGGTTCAGAATCAAATCTTATTCACAATGATGGCCTACCACAAAGCAAAAGGCCTACTGCGGGGATGGGGGCTTGGATTAAAAATACAAATAAAATACAAATATAGGACAAAACACACATCACGACAAGAGAGGCAACACAACACTGCATAAAGAGAGACCTAAGACAACAACATAGCATGGTCTACCTCTGTGGCTATGACTAACTATTTTTTGTAACGGAAAGAACTCAAATATTTAGCTAGACACATTCTTAATGTGACTGTTCAGATGAGTCAGTGCATTAGGTCATAGAGGTAAGTGCTGTGGGGTTGGCTGGCTGGCTTAAAGTTGTACCGTGGTCAAACCAAGGACACCCACGCTTCCAGGGTAGACAGAAAGAAGCGCAGTTCTCCCTTGGGTTTAAAATTAAGTTTGCGTGAAGAGTTGGTGGTCTCTGTTACTTTCCACTCACACGTCACATACACGTCACACTGGTTAGCCTTTCCTGTCCGGCTAAGAGACTCTTCCAATCATTGTACATAACATTCTATCTTTCTCCTCTCTCTTGCTTTCTCTCTTGCTTTCTCTCTCTCTCTCTCTCTCTCTCTCTCTCTCTCTCTCTCTCTCTCTCTCTCTCTCTCTCTCTCTCTCTCTCTCTCTCTCTCTCTCTCTCTCTCTCTCTCTCTCTCTCTCTCTCTCTCTCTCTCTCTCTCTCTCTCTCTCTCTCTCTCTCTCTCTCTCTCTCTCTCTCTCTCTCTCTCTCTCATAACTTCTCACTGCTACCGCCCCATTTCCTGTCCCTTAGGATTCACTGGAAATGCCAGCGTGACAAACTGTAGCTGTGGGCAACAGAGCGTGGATCTGTGTCACCATCAAGTCTGCTTGGGAGCAGTATTCCTTGTATTCTGGGGACGTTTTTGGGTTGGCAGGCCGAGCTTCCCCCCTACACTCGTCCCCTCTCACCCTGTCTTTGACCTGGCCTGTCTCATGAAGGTCTTGTCTAGTGGGGCTCTCTCTCTCTCTCTCCTCAGTGCTGGGGATCAACCTAAGCTTTAACTCATGCGTTATAGCTGTTGGTTGTTCCATGGAGTGAATAGTCTACACCCTGGCATTCCTGCTACTGGCCCATACGTGCGTCCTGCTTTTAGGTCTCTCTTGACAGACTGGGCTTTCTGACTGTCTCAGACATATAATCAAACGTTTAGATTATGATGGATATCCTTCTGAAAACCCTCACCTTCAGGGGCAGAAAAACCAAAAGTAATAACACAAGTTTTTAGAACACCTACTCATTCAAGGGTTTTCCTTTATTTTGACAAATTCCTACATTGTAGAATAATAGTGAAGACATCAAAACTATGACATAACACATATGGAATCATGTAGTAACCAAAAAAGTGTTTTATATTTGAGATTCTTCAAATAGCCACCCTTTGCCTTGATGAGCTTGACCAGCTTCACCTGGAATGCTTTTCCAACAGTCTTGAAGGAGTTCCCACATATGCTGAGCACTTGTTGGCTGCTTTTCCTTCACTCTGCGGTCCGACTCATTCCAAACCATCTAAATTTGGTTGAGGTTGGGTGATTGTGGAGGCCAGGTCATCTGATGCATTACTCCATCACTCTCCTTATTGGTAGAATAGCCCTTACACAGCCTGGAGGTGTGTTGGTTCATTATCCTGTTGAAAAACAAAGCCCACTAAGCCCAAACCAGATGGCATATCGCAGCAGAATGCTGTGGTAGCCATGCTGGTTAAGTGTGCCTTGAATTCTAAATAAATCACAGACAGTGTCACCAGCAAAGCTCCTCCTGCTTTACAGTGGGAAATAAACATGCAGAGATCATCCGTTCACCATCTCATCCGTCTCACAGACACGGCGGTTGGAACCAAAAATCTACAATTTGGACTCCAGACCAAAGGACAAATTACCACCGATCTAATGTCCATTGCTCGTTTCTTGGCCCAAGCAAGTCTCTTCTTCTTTTTGGTGTACTTTAGTAGTGGTTTCTTTGCAGTAATTCGACCATGAAAGGCCTGATTCACACAGTCTCCTCTGAACAGTTGATGTTGAGATGTGTCTGTTACTTGAACTCCGTGAAGCCCTTATTTGGGCTGCAATCTCTGAGGCTGGTAACTCTAATGTACTTATCCTCTACAGCAAGAGGTAACTCTGGGTCTTCCATTCCTGTGGCGGTCCTCATGAGAGCCAGTTTCATCATAGCGCTTGATGGTTTTTGCGACTGCACTTGAAGAAACTTTCAAAGTTCTTGAAATGTTCCTTATTGACTGACAATCATATTTTAAAGTAAAGATGGACTGCTGTTCTCTTTACTTATTTGAGCTGTTCTTACCATAATATGGACTTGGTCTTTTACCAAATAGGGATATCTTCTGTTTACCCCCCTACCTTGTCACAACACAACTGATTGTCTCAAACGCATTAAGAAAGAAAGAAATTCCACCAATTAACTTTTAAGAAGGCACACCTGTTAATTGAAATGCACCAGCTTCATGACGACCTCATGAAGCTGGTGGAGAGAATGACAAGAGTGTCCAAAGCTGTCACCAAGGCAAAGGGTGGCTATTTGAAGAATCTTGAATACAAAATATATATTGATTTGTTGGACACTTTTTTGGTTAGTACATGATTCCATACAGTTGAAGTTGGAAGTTAACATAAACCATAGCCAAATACAGTGGGGAGAACAAGTATTTGATACACTGACGATTTTGCAGGTTTTCCTACTTACAAAGCATGTAGAGGTCTGTAATTTTTATCATAGGTACACTTCAACTGTGAGAGACATAATCTAAAACAAAAATCCAGAAAATCACATTGTATGATTTTTAAGTGATTAATTTGCATTTTAATGCATGACATAAGTATTTGATCACCTACCAAACAGTAAGAATTCCGTCTCTCACAGACCTGTTAGTTTTTCTTTAAGAAGTCCTCCTGTTCTTCACTCATTACTTGTATTAACTGCACCTGTTTGAATTCGTTACCTGTATAAAAGACACCTGTCCACACACTCAATCAAACAATTTCCAACCTCTCCAGAATGGCCAAGACCAGAGAGCTGTGTCAGGACATCAGGGATAAAATTGTAGACCTGCACAAGGCTGGGATGGGCTACAGGACAATAGGCAAGCAGCTTGGTGAGAAGGCAACAACTGTTGGCGCAATTATAAGAAAATGGAAGAAGTTCAAGATGACGGTCAATCACCCTCGGTCTGGGGCTCCATGCAAGATCTCACCTCGTGGGGCATCAATGATCATGAGGAAGGTGAGGGATCAGCCCAGAACTAAACGGCAGGACCTGGTCAATGACCTGAAGAGAGCTGGGACCACAGTCTCAAAGAAAACCATTAGTAACACACTACGCCGTCATGGATTAAAATCCTGCAGGGTCCCTCTGCTCAAGCCAGCGCATGTCCAGGCCCGTCTGAAGTTTGCCCATGACTATCTGGATGATCCAGAGGAGGAATGGGAGAAGGTCATGTGGTCTGATGAGACAAAAATATAGCTTTTTGGTCTAAATTCCACTTGCCATGTTTGGAGGAAGAAGAAGGATTGAGTACAACCCCAAGAACACCATCCCAACCGTGAAGCATGGAGGTGGAAACATCATTCTTTGGGGATGCTTTTCTGCAAAGGGGACAGGACGACTGCACCATATCGAGGGTAAGAGTAAGAGCATTGAAGATGGGTCGAGGCTGGGTCTTCCAGCATGACAACGACACGAAACACACAGCCAGGGCAAATAAGGAGTGGCTCCGTAAGAAGCATCTCAAGGTCCTAGAGTGGCCTAGCCAGTCTCCAGACGTGAACCCAATAGAAAATCTTTGGAGGGAGCTGAAAGTCCGTATTGCCCAGCGACAGCCCCGAAACCTGAAGGATCTGGAGGTCTGTATGGAGGAGTGGGCCAAAATCCCTGCTGCAATGTGTGCAAACCTGGTCAAGAACTACAGGAAACGTATGATCTTTGTAATTGCAAACAAAGGTTTCTGTACCAAATATTAAGTTCTGCTTTTCTGATGTATCAAATACTTATGTCATGCAATAAAATGCAAATTAATTACTTAAAAATCATACAATGTGATTTTCTGGATTTTTGTTTTAGATTCCGTCTCTCACAGTTGAAGTACCTATGATAAAAAATTACAGACCTCTACATGCTTTGTAAGTATGAAAACCTGCCAAATTGGCAGTGTATCAAATACTTGTTCTCCCCACTGTACATTTTAACTCGGTTTTTCACAATTCCTGACATTTAATCCTAGTAAAAATTCCCTGTCTTAGGTCAGTTAGGATCACCACTTTATTTTAAGAATGTGAAATGCCAGAATAATAGTAGAGAGAATGATTTATTTCAGCTTTTATTTTTTTTCATCACATTCCCAGTGGGTCAGAAGTTTACATACACTCAATTAGTATTTAGTAGCATTGCCTTTAAATTGTTTAACTTGGGGCAAACGTTTCAGGTAGCCTTCCACAAGCTTCCCACAATACGTTGGGTGAATTTTGGCCCATTCCTCCTGACAGAGCTGGTGTAACTGAGTCAGGTTTTTAAGGCCTATTTGCACACTTTTCAGTGCTGCCCACAAATTTTCTATAGGATTGAGGTCAGGGCTTTGTGGTCAGGGCTTTGTGATGGCCACTCCAATACCTTGACTTTGTTGTCCTTAAGCCATTTTGCCACAACTTTAGAAATTTGCTTTGGGTCATTGTCCATTTGGAAGACTCGTTTGCGACCAAGCTTTAACTTTCTGACTGATAACTTGAGATGTTGCTTCAATATAGCCACATAATTGTCCATCCTCATAATGCCATCTATTTTGTGAAGTGCACCAGTCCCTCCTGCAGCAAAGCTCTCCCACAACATGATGCTGCCAACCCCGTGCTTCACGTTTGGGATGGTGTTCTTCAGCTTGCAAGCATCCCCCTTTTTCCTCCAAACATAACAATGGTCATTATGGCCAAACAGTTCTATTTTTGTTTCTTCCGACCAGAGGACATTTCTCCAAAAAATACGACCTTTGTCCCCATGTGCAGTTGCAAACCGTAGTCTGGCTTTTTTATGGAGGTTTTGGAGCAGTGGCTTCTTCCTTACTGAGCGGCCTTTCAGGTTATGTCAATATAGGACTTGTTTTACTCTGGATATAGATACTTTTGCAACTGTTTCCTCCAGTATCTTCACAAGGTCCTTTGCTGTTGTTTTGGGATTGATTTGCACTTTTCGCACCAAAGTACGTTAATCTCTAGAAGACAGAACGCTTCTCCTTCCTGAGCGGTATGACATCTGCGTGGTCCCATGGTGTTAATTCTTGCGTGCTATTTTTTGTACAGATGAACGTGAAACCTTCAGGCGTTTGGAAATTGCTCCCAAGGATGAACCAGACTTTTGAAGTTCTACAATTGTTTTTCTGAGGTCTTGGCTGATTTCTTTTGATTTTCCCATGATGTCAAGCAAAGCGGCAGTGAGTTTGAAGGTAGGCCTTGAAAGACATCCACAAATACACCTCCAATTGACTCAAATTATGTCAATTAGCCTATCAGAAGCTTCTAATGCCATGACATAATTTTCTGGAATTTTCCAAGCTGTTTAAAGGCACAGTCAAATTAGTGTATGTAAACTTCTGACCCACTGGAATGGTGATACAGTGAATTGTAAGTGAAATAATCTGTCTGTAAACAATTGTTGGAAAAATGACTTGTGTCATGCACAAAGTGGATGTCCTAACCGACTTGCCAAAACTATAGTTTGTTAACAAGAAATTTGTGGAGTGGTTGAAAAGCGAGTTTTAATGACTCCAACCTAAGTGTATGTAAACTTCCGACTTCAATTGTATGTGTTATTCCATAGTTTTGATGTCTTCACTATTATTCTACAATGTAGAAAATTGTAAAAAAAAAAAAAAGAAAGAAAGAAAAACCCTTGAATGAGTAGGTGTTCTAAAACGTTTGACCGGTAGTGTAGTAATAACTGGACAGATGATAGGGAATTGTAGTCAATCATCAGCTCTGTATTGGACCAAAATGTATTGACATCTTTGGGGGATTTGCAGGCAGGCCCTCACAGGTCTGCACTATGAGACAGGATGTTTAGCTGTGTAATCTGTCACTACACAATACTGCTGTGTCAATCAGAGCATGACAACACACACTGAGTTATTCATTGACCAGGAGAGGATTGATATGTTTTTTTCTTGTACATTTGTCTCTTGCTTCTCTCTGGTGCCAAAGTGATTCAGAGGAAGAAATGTACCATGAATTGGTCATCTTCCTCTGTGACGATACTAAATCCCCAGCAGCAAAACAAAATGTGTCAAGAGAGCCCAGATCTGCGTGGACATTCACAGTAAGTTTCCATATATGTGTGATTCATGTTGACCCCTGCCTGATTGTGAAATACCATGTCAACACAAGGGGTACACTCTCTTATTGTTGCATGTCTTCCTGCAAATCTTCTTGTGGGGAATAGTGGGGGGAAAAAATATGTATATATGTTTTGTCACATACACCAGCTGCAATTAAATGTGTTGTTTTATAGGGTCAACCGCAGTAGTACAGTGCCCCTGGAGCAAATTATAGTTATGTTCCTTGCTCAAGGGCACATCGACAGATTTTTCCCCTTGTCGGCTTGGGTATTCAAACCAGCGAGCTTTCGGTTACTGGCCCTGGACCACATAGGTAAACACAGATGAGAGTTCACTATCTGCAATGGAATGCCACCATGACATCACAGATGACCTTTGAACTATCGGGATTGTTTGCTCCAGACAGTCCCAAAGATATTTGTGGCTTTGGTTTGATCCACCCCATGTGTTGGAAGAGAGTTATTCACAGGAGCACTGAGCCTTATATTCATTTAAACCCTATCAAAGCTAGTGTTGTCGACTACTTGCATGCACCCCTTTAGCTGAAGTCAACTGTATGTGTGACAGGGTTTTTGCATAAAATATTTACTCTTGGAAATGACTTGAAAGGATGCTCAGCAATGGAAAGGATGCTCAGTTTGTCGTAAATACTTGGAATGACTAACACAAGCAGAACAGCTCCAAACGAGGATGTGTACACACACCTCACCGTTGCCAATAAGAGTGAGTTACCAAAGAAGGGCAGTGTACCTTTAACTTACCAATACAACAGCTACCTTGTTTATGAGGACTTTTATAAGAAACCTGAATTAAACTCATGTAGCCTAGTGGTTAGAGCGTTGGACTAGTAACCGCAAGGTTGCAAGTTCAAACCCCCGAGCTGACAAGTCTGTTGTTCTGCCCCTGAACAGGCCATCATTGAAAATAAGAATTTGTTCTTAACTGACATGCCTAGTTAAATAAAGGTAAAAAAAAAAACATCTGATTGATCAATGATCAATCTATGATATATTCCTTCTGAACTGGACTCTATTTATGTCACCAATAGCCACTTTAGAAAATGTCAAACGGTTTCAAATATGGACAACAACAAAAAATAATTAGAAAGTGATGACAATATCAATAAAGTAAGCACCACACAACATTAAAATGACATGAAGATAATCTGTGAATATGTTCACATGTAGGCTATTCGTGTCGATTAAACTCAGTTTACAGTACCAACTAAATTCCACAACTTTTATTATAGTTTTAGGGGGTGTTAATTAAACATAATAGCCTACAATTTATAGAGTTATTCCATAATTATCCAGTCAAGGCTCAGAGTAATTATCTCAATACAAATATTGTAAGCGATGAATAAAAAAGATAGCTAGTCTAATGTCTTTGGTTGTCTATTGCACTACATATATTATACTATACTGTACATTGACGAGGACATACACAAGGGAATAAATAGCTTACCCTCCTGTCCGTTGACAATTATAAACACGAAACTAAAGACGATCCAAAAACTGCCCAAATAATTCACAGCATCTCTAATCTGTCCAGGTTTCAAGAACATGATTTCCGCGGATAAATGCAAGGAGTAAACCCTCAAACCCCGGGATAACACTACTCAGTTCACTTCTGCAGAAATTACTAAATTACGAGGCATTGAATATTTACGATTGGGCACAGGGAGACGAACTGAGATCTCATTGGCTTCCAGATGTGTCAATTAAATCACTTCAAGAATCGCTTTCCCAAATAAGGGGGTCTTGCTAGATGTGGACCCATAAATGCTGATCTAAGGTCAGTATAACTTGTTATTTCATGTCGACGAGGGGAATACGCTGGTCCTAGACCCGTGCTTAGTGACAACCACCCCCTAAAACTTGAAATGACTTGAGTTGTGCAAAATGCATTAGAGCAGGTGAGCATACATTCCCTATATTTCTGAGTTTAATTGAGTGCTAATAATTTATTAGGCTATGGGTTGAGCCCATAGCCTAATAAAACTATGTGCGCTCTATGATTAGCCTACTGTACACAACTGTAAAAGTCCGCTACCCTTTGCTACAACGTGTGCATTGATTTCTAACTATTTATTATGCTAAATCATTTTACACGCTCAACAAACATCACTTATTGCATGCAAATAATATATGTGTATACAACAATCCTTTAGTGGCCAAATGACATACGCGCGGTCAAATAAAACAGTATGTATAGTTGTTGTGAGCTATTCTAGTCATTTAGCCTTAACCTTCTCTAAACCATTCCGTGGTGCTCAAGCAAGCGGTGCACTCCTAGTAGAGCAGTTTGACCGATATACACATCGCGTGCGAACAACCGCTTCTCGTGACAGTAGGACAGATGCTTCTCACAGGCAAATACTGCCTTCGTTGCAGGAAGTGTAGCGAAGCAGCAGTACAGCGCATGTTCTGAGAACTCTCTGCAAGCAAATTATGAATTCTCTGCAGTGAAACGGTAAGGAAAAACACAGAGTATTCAGTTAAAATAATATTTGATAATTTCTGGTTGGTTTACGTTGTGTTTTCGTTTGCCTAGTCTGGAATGGTGTGTACTATGTACACATTGGTTGGTTGTGTGCGTGCCGCCGCACCAACATAACGTCAGTTTGAGTGGGTGAAGGAGGGAGAGAGGCACGCAAGTGCCGAAGTGGTTTATGCGCTGGGAATACTGGCTAAAATCTCTGAAACCTTTGTTGGTATTTTATAGTTGATCTCCATCGGATTTTCCTAATTTTTGAATAACTTGGGTGTCTTTTTTTGATAGGGTTTAATTGCTTTCATTAACCACTTTTCCATCCACAGTTGTTGTCCCATATTATAGACTCAATTATAGAACTGTTTCTAATACTTTTCAGAAAACTCAATGGATTAATGTACTACTCCACTATCTATGGATTGGATTGGAAGCATCTATCTTTACTGTACCATTTTTATAATGCACCCCTCCAAACCTACAGTGCATTCGGAAAGTATTCAGACCCCTTGACTTTTTCCACATTTTGTTACGTTACAGCCTTATTCTAAAACTGATTAAACTATTTTATACACACAAAACCCCATAATGACAAATCAAAAACATATATATTTTTTTATCAAATGTATTACAAATAAAAAACAGAAATACCTTATTTACGTAAGTATTCAGACTCTTTGCTATGAGACTCGAAATTGAGCTCAGGTGCATCCTGTTTCCATTGATCATCCTTGAGATGTTTCTACATCTTGATTGGAGTCCACCTGTGGTAAATTCAATTGATTGGACATGGTTTGGAAAGGCACACACCTGTCTATATAAGGTCCCACAGTTGATAATGCATAGCCATGAGGTCGAAGGAATTATCCGTAGAGCTCCGAGACAGGAGTGTTGAGGCACAGATCTGGGGAAGGGTACCAAAAAGTGAAGGTCCCCATAGCATTGAAGGTCCCCACGAACACAGTGGCCTCCATCATTCTTACATAGAAGAAGTTTGGAACCACCAAGACTCTTCTTAGAGCTGGCCACCTGGCCAAACTGAGCAATCGGGGGAGAAGGCCCTTGGTCAGGGAGGTGACCAAGAACCCGATGCCAGAACTACAGTTCCTCAGTGGAGATGGGAGAAACTTCTCGAAGGACAACCATCTCTGCAGCACTCCACCCATAAGGCCTTTATGATAGAATGGCCAGACGGAAGCCACTCCTCAGTAAAAGGCACATGACAGCCCGCTTGGAGTTTGCCAAAAGACACCTGAAGAATCTCAAGACAATGAGAAACAAGATTATCTTGTCTGATGAAACCAAGATTGAACTATTTGGCCTGAATGCCAAGCGACACATCTGGAGGAAACGCATCATGATGTGGAGCTGTTTTTCAGGGGCAGGGACTGGCAGACTAATCAGGATTGAGGGAAAGATGAACGAAGCAAAGTACAGAGAGATCCTTAAAGAAAACCTGCTCCATGCTCAGGACCTCATACTTGGTGAATGTTCACCTTCCAACAGGACAACAACCCTAAGCACACAGCCAAGACATTGCTAACCCTAACCCTAATTTGTCCTTGCTTGGGGACAAATCTCTGAACGTCCTTGAGTGGCCCAGCCAGAGCCCGGACTTGAACCCGAACATCTCTGGAGAGACCTGAAAATAGCCGTGCACCGACGCTCCTCATCCAACCTGACAGAGCTTGAGAGGATCTGCAAAGAAGAATGGGAGAATCTCCCCAAATACAGGTGTGCCAAGCTTGTAGCGTCATACCCAAGAAGACTCAAGGCTGTTATCGCTGCCAAAGGTGCTTCAACAAAGTACTGAGTAAAGGGTCTGAATACTTATGTAAATGTGATATTTCAGTTATTTTTATTTTATTTTTATAAATTTTTCTAAAAACCAGTTTTTGCTTTGTCATTGTGGGGTATTGTGTGTAGATTGAAGGACAAAAACCATTTGAAACATTTTAGAATAAGACTGTAATATAACAAAATGTTGAATGTCTGAATACTTGCATATGTGATAATGGCATTTATCCTATAATGGAGACTAAATTAAAGGACTGATTCAAATTCTTTGTCAGCAAACTCAATGGATTAATGTTTTCAACTACTCTTGTATCAAGTTATGTATTAGAAGCATATTTACTGTACCATTTACAAAATCCACTCCTCCAAACCTAATTACATCACACACAATAATGGTATTTTTCCCATGTTAAAGAATAAATTAAAGGGCCGTTTCATATACTTTGTGATCAATCTCAATGGATTAATGTAGTACAACTACTCCACTATCTATGTTATGATCTAGAGTAATTTTTACTGTACCATTTTGAAAATGCACTCCTCCAATCTACATAATGGCATTTGCAGTTCCTTCAGAAAGCTTTCAAACCCCTTGACTTATTCGTCATTTTATTGTTACTGCCTGAATTAAACATTTATTAAATAAATACCCCATAGTAAAAAAGTTAACATTTGTTTTTTAGAAATGTTTGCACATTTATTGAAAATGAAATACAGAAATATCTAATTTACTTAAGTATTCACACCCCTGAGTCAGTACTTTGTAGAAGCACCTTTGGCAGCGATTACAGCTGTGAGTCTTTCTGGATGAGTCTCTAAGAGCTTTCCACACCTGGATTGTGCTGCATTTGCCCATTATTCTTTAAAGAATTCTTAAAATTTGTTGTTGGTCATTATTAGACAAACATTTTCAAGTCTTGCCATATATTTCTAAGTAGATTTATGTCAAAACTGTAACTCGGCCACTCAGTAACATTTATTGTCTTCTTGGTAAGCAACTCCAGGGTAGATTTGGCCTTGTGTTTTAAGTTATTGTCCTGCTGCAAGGTGCATTCATCTCCCATCTCCCAGTGTAAATTTTGTGTATAGAGCACACTTCGGACAAAACTGAATTACATTTTTTCCTCCAGGTTGGCAATGTTGCAAACTACACTGAACAAAAATCTAAACGCAACATGTAAAGTGTTTGTCCCATGTTTCATGAGCTGAAATAAAAGATCTCAGACATTTTCCATATGCACAAAAAGCTTATTTCTCAACGAAAATGTATAGTTTACATTACTGCTAGTGAGAATTTTCCTTTGCCAAGATAATCCATCCACCTGACAGGTGTGGCATATCAAGAAGTTGATTAAACAGCATGATCATTACACAGGTACACCTTGTGCTGGGGACACTGAAAGGCCACTCCAAAATGTGCAGATTGTCACACAACACATTTGGCATGCTGACTGCAGGGATGTCCACCAGAGCTGTTGCCAGATAATTGAATGCTCATTTCTCTACCAGAAGCCGCCTCCAACATAATTTTTGAGAATTTGGCCGGCCTCACAACTGCAGACCACGTGTAACCACGCCAGCCTAGGACCTCCAAATCCAGCTTCATCTCTTGCGGGATCGTCTGAGACCAACCACAGCTGACGAAAGTGTGGGTTTGCACAACCAAAGAATATCTGCACAAACTGTCAGAAACTGTCTGCGTGTTCGTTGTCCTCACTCGTTGTCCTCACCAGGGTCTTGACCTAACTGCAGTTAGGCGTCATAACCGACTACAGTGAGCAACTGCTCACCTTTCGATGGCCACTGGCATGCTGGAGAAGTGTGCTCTTCACGGATGAATCCCGGTACAGGACAGATGGCAGACCGCGTGTATGGCATCGTGTGGTGAGCAGTTTGCTGATGTCAACGTTGTGAACAGAGTGCACCATGGTGGGGTTATGGTATAGGTGGGCATAAGCTACAGACAATGAACACAATTGCATTTTATCAATAGCCATTTTAATGCACAGAGGTCCTGAGGTCCTGATGAGATCCTGAGACCCATTGTCGTGCCATTCATCCAACAACTACTCCCATATCTATGTTATGGACTGGAAGCTATTTTACTGTACCATTTTGAAAATGCATCCCTCCAATCCTACTTACATCGCATAGGCAATAATGGCATTTAACTTTTTGGGCGACCAGACCAAATTCACATAGAAATGTGACTTATACTGTAGATCTGTCATTGTCGTTGAATGCAAGTCTAAGAAGCTGTAGTTCTATGTGTTGTATTTCTATGCTTCCCTTTTCGTTTTTCTGTCTTGAGTCGGTTTTGTACACCAGCTTCAAACAGCTGAAAATACAATATGTTTGGTTATGGAAAATATATTCCACTGTGGTTTAGATGGTACAATGATTCTCTACACTATATTTGCTTGTTTTGTCATATAAACTGAAATTAGGCAAACTATTAGAATTTTAGCAACCAGGAAATGGCGGAGCGATTTATGCATAATGCATTTCTATGCTTCAGGCGTAAAATATTATGCTCTGCTCGAGGCATAATAAATAAATCAAATAAAACATCCCCATCAATATCTGTCTGCTTAAGCTAGATATCTGTTGTTTTGCATGAGCTGCGTTTCAAATGCCGATTTTGACTTTCTGCATTTGCCGTGGAAGGTGGCAGAGCTACAGCGGTGTTTGTCAGACCAGGAGACATCTCGAAATTCCGTCTTCTAACAAAAACGTCTGTAGTGTCCAAACGGTTTGTCCTACAAATTAACATGACCCCTCAATGGAAAGATTACTCTCACGATGGTGTTTTGCTCTACGAATGTCACGGTACGCGTATGAAGGTAACCTGTTACCTGAAAAATGTATGGAAGTGAATAGGGCATTTCCACGTCAAATGTATACAGGTAATAATACCACGGTAAAATGTATTTGATTTTTGCCCTAAGCTTTCTTAGATTTTTGATATAGGACAGACACTTAAGAACATACTTCCTTTTGATTACATTTTTGACCATCTGTTTTTCCATGTATGAATCTGTTATTCAATGCATTTCTATGGGCTAGTAGTGGCAAGGCCAAATTCTGTTTCATCAAATATATACAATACCAGTCAAAAGTTTGGACACACCTACTCATTATTTTTACTATTTTATATATTGTAGAATAATAGTGAAGACATCAAAACTATGAAATAACACATATGGAATCATGTAGTAACCAACATTTATTTAAACAAATAAAATGGTATATTCTTCAAAGTAGCCACCCGTTAATTGAAATGCATTTTGTCATCAAGGCACAGGGTGGCTACTTTGAAGAATCTCAAATTTCAAATATATTCTGATTTGTTTACCACTTTTTCAGTTAATAAATTATGTGTTATTTCATAGTTTTGATGTCTTCACTATTATTATTCAATGTGTAAAATAGTAAAAATAAAGAAAAACCCTTGAATGAGTAGGTGTGTCCAAACTTTTGACTGGTACTGTATATATTTGATGAAACATTGAATTTGGCCTTACAAGGTGCATCTGTGTAATGATCATGCTGTTTAATCAGCTTCTTGATATGCCACACCAGTCAGGTGGATGGATTATCTTGGCAAACGAGAAATACTCACTAACAGGAATGTAAACAAATTTGTGCACAAAATTTGAGAGAAATACACTTTTTGTGCATATGGAACATTTCTGGGATCTTTTATTTCAGCTCATGAAACATGGGACCAACACTTTAGATGTTGCGTTTATATTTTTGTTCACTGTAATATGGGCTACTTTTATGTACAGTGTGTGTACTTACATTGTTAGTACCAGGGTTACGGTTACCAGCTAGAAATATTGTAATCAGGATTACTTTTAAATTCAGAAAGGATGTTTGCGAAAAAATATATTTCAATCTTCTCTGTTTTCTCAATGACATTCAAATCAGCATTGAACAAAGGCACAAATTTAAGTTTGTTCCAACTGATTGAGTCTGACCACAGATCAGAGACCACTATGATGACACACCAAATGTGTTTGATGGATGGCGGGAAAAGGGCAGGAACAGGCTTTGGTAGGCTACAGTCCAAGCTATGTCTTGCATTGGTGCTACTGCTGTCGGCATCCAAAGATTATCCAACTTGAATAAACGCTTGGAAGTAAGGATGACAGAAGTGGTGTCGTCTACGGTGATACGGATATCACTTATTATTGATATCTACATGGCGCATTGATGGGAATCCCACTGCTGCTCTCTCATTTAGCTATTTGCGCCTCATGGATTGTGGTTGTTGTGGATAGCTGTTCACAAATCTAAATGGGTATCTGAACCCAAAAATGGTTGAATTCAAGAAGTTTAAGCTCCCTATCAATCATTGTTTTTTAAACCAGTGGACAGCCAGTGAAAAATGCGCTCTTGCAACAGCTGCATAGTGCGGATCCCAGCCTATATAATAAAAGTTTTTTTTTTAATTGTTCAAATCTAATTCATGCTGATTAAAACTAAACATCCATAGGCCAAATGGACACATACTCAAACTCGCACACTTTTGAAAAGACGTAAAGGGGCAATCTGAGGTTAATACATCAATTTTAGGATTTATAAATTATATTAGTGTAAAAATAGAATTTAATTGTATGTAGTATGTATGTAGTAAAAAGCGAGGGGTTAGAAGAATCCTACATAAACAACCCATAAAGTAACATTTTACATCCGTGTATGGCCAGCTATGTAAACTTTAACATTGATTTATCCTGCAATAGATGTAGTTCAATTGGTAACATACATTTTTGTCTTCTTCTAATACTTCTTAAGGGGAAAGTAAATTAAAAGTAACGGAACGTAATCAGATTACGTTACTGAGTTTGGGTAATCCAAAAGTTACGTTACTGATTACAGGTCATTTACAGGTAAGTTACTTTACTGGACAGGTAACTAGTAACTGTTAACGGATTCAATTTAGAAAGTAACCTACCCGACCCTGGTTAATACAGTAGGTAATCTCAGCACCCAGAATAACCAATGAGAGACTACACTGTCTGCTACTTATGTAGCTACCTAGAATGCATGATTTTAGCACCACATGCAATTAAGTGGTAATGTTGTTTTCTCTACTTCTTCTTACAAACCATTCCGAAGTTAGGGAAAGAACAATTCAACTTGTTGAAGCCTGTCAGTCTGTTTTTGTTAACCCCTATTTATATATATATATATATATATTTTAAAGGGGGGTAACCCATACTAGGAATGGCTCATAACCTTCATGCAAAATACTTTTTGTCAGATGATAAATTATTTGATTACATGAGAAGAAATCCCAGTCAGAACCATTTGTGCCATAAATTCAATATGGATCTATTCTCAATAGCTACTATTGCATGTCAGGACCTACAGTACTATTTAGGACTAGCGTAACATGGACCTCTATACAGTATGCTGAAAAGCATCTGTGTGTGTGTGTGTGTACGTGTGTGTGTGTGTGTGTGTGTGTGTGTGTGTGCGCGCATGTGTGTGTGAATGCGTGCATGGGGTAGCCTAGGCAGGTAGCCTAGTCGTTAGAGCATTGGGCCAGTAACCGAAAGGTTGTCAGTTCAGGGATTCGCTATAGCAAGGAAAAAATCTGTCGTTCTGCCCCTGAACAAGGCAGTTAACCCACTGTTCCCCGTTAGGCAGTAATTGTAAATACGAATTTGTTCTTAACTGACTTGCCTGATTAAATAAAGGTTCAATTAAAAAAATATATATATGCCCATATATATGCCTGTCCCTACAGCAGTCCAGGGAGTGGTCATGGCGAGTGCTGAGATCACAGTGTCCTCAAGAAACATAGTGATGGTGAAGGAAGAGGAGGAGGAAGGGGAGCACTGTGAGAGCCGCAAGACTCAGGTCATCCTCCATCTGCAGCCCATCATACAGGGGTAAGACTTGCAATGCAAAGAGGGGGCACTGGACACAACAGGGTGGAGGGTTGGAGTTACCATTTGGACAAAACGCAAAAGTCTCAAAATTCTACTTGCAATTAGTAACTAATTTAATTTATCGTTACTACGTAATGTAATTACACTAAGAAATTACACATTTCTTTTTTTAAGTGTACAAAGTGTGCTTTTCTAGACATCCAAGTTGTCAGTAAGATAAAACTGTCTTTGAAGTGTAGAATTCTGATAGCAGGTTCTGTTATATACTGTACATTGTAACAGCTGCCTCAGTGGGAGTGGTGAATATTGCATGAAATAGTGGACTTTGTCGCCTCCTACAGTGCAAATGAGGACAACGCTGACACTGGCTCTACTGTTCTAGCCATAGAGACGCATCATGGTAAGATTCCAAAAGACGCTTTGTTTCTATTGCTTATTTGTATGACCCGTATTTTAATTCATTACTACATTCAACTTGGAGATTAGATTTGTATTGTATACATCTAGTAATTTTTTAAAACTGGATATATCATTTGTATTATTTTGTTTTGTTGTGTTTTTGATGTATGGATGCTTGCTTGTGATATTGTGTATTTTATATACTGTGTGTTTATATTGTATTTTACCATTATGGATGCTAGAAGACAATCTTGCGGAGGGTGAGGAGGTTGAGTATGGATACCCCATCACCTGTGGCGAAAGCAAAGCAGTCCTCCTGTTTAAGAAGTTTGTCTGTCCTGGCATCAACATCAGATGTGTCAAGGTACCAGTCATCAAGTAACTTGTTCATAAGTACTGTATGCCGGGGGGGGGGGGGGGGGGGGGGATTTTGCTTTCCATTGTCGATATGAAAGCATGTGAGATATTTTATTATTATTTAACTCTTTCTGTGCCTGTGATTCTTCTCTGTGTTGCTTTTTCTACTCATTGCAGTTCAATGACCAGCTGATCAGCCCCAAGCAGTTTGTTCACATGGCAGGGAAAGCCACTCTGAAGGACTGGAAGAGGGCCATCCGACTGGGAGGGGTGATGCTCAGGTAGGCTGCGTCATACTGGGTGGAGGGCAGGGTTTACATTTACATTTTGGTCGTTTAGCAGACGCTCTTATCCAGAGATACAGTCAGTGCATATAACTAAAGAAGCTAAGACAACCACATATCACAAGTAAAAACTTTATTAAATAAAGCATCTATAAGCAGAATTAGTGCTAGGAAAAAGACAGGTTGGGGTCAATATGTGTCTGGGATCTTCTTGTTTTGCCTGCATCGGGTTACCTGGAGTTTTTTTGCCCCATACATTCCACTAGCAGTTAGTAAGCAGCGTTCTTGTGGTGGTAGGATCACATATCACGCTGTCAAATTGCTGAGTGATGCATTTCTCACCCCGTCTTCGTGTTTGCACATGTTCTCTGTCCATCTGTGGTTTAGTCTGCTGCCTTCATCCCTACATATCAGATCAGAAGCTTTTGTTACAAGCAAAGCTTTGATGAAACATTGAATTCATTAACCACTTGTAAACATTTCACTGTGTAATACACATATTGCCGCAACTAGAAGTAGCTATTTTCTGACTGGATTAGATATAGTGATAACAATGTTCATTATTATATAACTAATCATAAAATAAATATACTAAACCATTCTCCTTCTCCCAAATATTCTCTTATGTCCTCTATGCAGGAAAATGATGGACTCAGGTCAGATTGACTTCTACCAGCATGACACAGTGTGCACCAACACCTGCCGCAGCACCAAGTTTGACGTGTTGATCAACAGCACCCGCTTCCTTCCGGGCAGCGCCATGCAGCACCCCCCTTCCCCTCTGCCAAGTGAGCCTATCAGCCAATTAGCCAAGGGCTGACTACACATTGCCCAGTGTGCCTATCAGCCAAGGGCTTACCTAACTACAGTACACGTTTACTATGTACACATTTACTCTCTCATATCCCGTGGCTGCTGCCATTTATTAAACTGCTGTTTTTATCCCTGCACAAACTACACTTCACCTTCATAAACTGTACCACTCATATTTTGAAATGGACTACATCAAAACATCAATGAATAATTGCCCTCAGCAGTCTTTGGTGTGGCACCTATTTTATCACTAGACAGGGCAGTGATTGGAATCTAGAAGTAGGAAAACAATTAGATTTAGGGGCCTCAATGGTCTCCTCAGATGCACATAGAACTTGGATTGAAAACCCTGTGCTGTGAAGGCACTTGCAGAGCCACACAGTTGTTACCACTGCTTACAACCAAATGTCTACAACAGAACTGAACCAGAATTTGAGCTAGTGATATGAGTGATGACATGAGATGTTGGAGGAGTGATTTGATGTGTGTTGGTGTGTATAGTAGATGGAGGCCATGCTGCAGTGTCAGATGACAGGCTAGAGAAGAAGGCCTACACTACAGTGGAGTGGAGCCCTGGGCCAGCTCCTCCCATCACCAGCACAGTCAATGGACATGTCAAGAGGAAAAGGGGTGACATCATCCCTGGTCAGTATAACAACAACAGGGATAAATTGATAGTTAGCTTAATGTAAACACATGCAAACAGGCGCGTGCTTACGCACACACGTTCACACACACATACTGTATAAACACACACACACACTAACGCACGCATGGTGGCACGCACGCACGCACGCACACACGCACACACACACACACACACACACACACACACACACACACACACACACACACACACACACGTGTTAGGGACTTACAGTACTAAGGAAAGTCACTTTGATGACTAAAAAGGCATCCTGGTCACATCTGACGTCTTGACATACACACACATTCCCCCAACACCATTCCACTTTCCTAATCATGCCACGTCTCTTGCCTTTCTCTAGATGGCAGTCTAAGCTTTTGGAGAGGCATAGCAGACGTTGGCCTGATGGGGGAGGTGTTATCCAGTTTCCGCACAGAACTGGTGGCCATGTTGAGAGGAGTGGAGGTCCGCAGTGAGAAGGCCATTTTGCAAGAAGCCGGTGAGCTTACACACTGTGACAGGTTCCCACACATACTTACATAATACTTACATGTATGAAATATCAGAGAGTTAAAAAATGTAATGTTCTATGGGTAACATGTACACTGAGTGTACAAATCATTATGAACACCTTACTAATATTGAGTTGCACCCTCCCTTTTGCCATCAGAACAGCCTCAGTTTGTCGGGGCATGTACTCTAAAAGGTGTCGAAAGCATTCCACAGGGATGCTGGCCCATGTTGACGCCAATGCTTCTCACAGTTGTGTCAAGTTGGCTGGATGTACTTTGGGTTGTGGACCATTCTTGGTACACACGGGAAACTGTTGAGCACTTGTACTCAGTGTATTTAGCAGGTTTATATAGAGGCAGGTGGATTGGCAAGAGTTTCGTAGACCAAAATTATAATTGGGGATTGGTTAATTTGTTGGACTGATTTATTTGAATTGCCTGTCTATTTGTTGTTACTGTAATGTGTTTTGTTGTGTCAGATGCGGTTGTGCTGAACTCCCTTTCTGAGATGTTTGGGCTGCTGGACTCAGTGAGGAGAATTCTGGACCTGAGACGCAGTGAGACTGATGACAACCAGCAGCAGGTCCACAATGCTCTTAATGGTGAGAGAATGTAAGCTTGGATGTGAGCTTAGAATGGGCAAACATACACTCTTGGAAAAAGGGTTCAAAAAGGGTTCTTCGGCTGTCCCCATTGGAGAACCCTTTTTGGTTCCAGGTAGAACCCTTTTTGGTTCCAGGTATAACTATGTTGGGTTCCATGTAGAACCCTCTGTAATGGGTTCTACCTGGAACCAAAAGGGGTTCTTCAAAGGGCTCTCCTATGGGATTCTAGATTGCACAACACATTTGTACTGTACTTACAATATATAGGTTTGGATCCCTGCACTAAAAGTAACACCGTTTAAGTTATTTTTGCTTATCTGATATGTATACAGACTATTATTATGTTAGGTTTTCTTATTTCACTTGTGGTAAACCGTGGGGTGTTGGGTTGAGTGTGCCGAGATTAACACAGAGACAGTGAGGTTTTAGTTAGCAAACACAACTATACTAGGCCATAAAATAAACATAGAACAACAAAGAAAATCACATAGGTTTGGCTCAGTCCTTCTTCTCAGCTTTGGCTCTGTGTCGCTCTCTCCCGGTTCTCGCTGGCGGTGTGCCACAGTGCCAAATGTCGCATCACATACCTCCCCTCTATTATCACCCCCTGGGGTAGACCTCCTGGGATACCACACACTGTTCATTGCTCGATGTTATACCAGTACAACCATGTGTCCTTCCTCAGTGCTGGAGGACCAGTTGGAGGGCCAGAGGAAGCCGAGGCAGGATGAGCCCCCACCCAGCCCTGGTCACCTCTACATGGGCAGCTTCTCCAAGGCCACCCCCTCAAAGTGCCTGCGGCTGCATCCCTCTAGCTCTTCCACCACCCAGCCTCAGAACCAGACCACACAATCGTCTATCATCTTATCTCCCATTACCACATCCCCAGTGGGTCAGCCTCTCAATGTGGCCGGCTTACCTGTGGCCACACTGGCCCAACTCCCCACTGGCTCCCAGCTCTTCACCCACTACACCACTGGCAACACCTCTGCAGGAAAGAGAGGCAGCGCCAGGTCTGTGGCTCTCCATGCAGCCTCCAGGGTGACTGTGCTCAACACAACCACAGAGTCATGGGTGGGGACCCCTCTACAGGCGCTTCATCTAACCCAGAAGAAGGAGCAGGACTCTGAGGACAAGGAGAGCCAGAGACTGGGGGAGGAGAGGATAGTACTTGTGCAGCAGGGGGTACTACTGGACACTCCAGGGATTCAGACACACTTTGCTGGGAACAGTGGGGGCTCAATCAGAGATGGAGGAAGAGGGGGAGGAGCAGGGGAGGGACAGGAGAGTGAAGGTACAGAAGGAAGGGTTGCATAATGTAGAGTATAATGTAGAGTCTTTGGCAGGAAGAGGGCATTAAAAGAACGTAAAACCAAGTGAGAGAAGAGAGAACCGTAAGGAATACAGTTGAAAGAGAATAGAGTGAGTGAGTGAGTCAGCGAGCGAGTGTGTGTGTGTGACAGTGTGTCTGTGTGGAAGAGAGCAAGAAGGTGAACTTCGCCATGTCATGTCATGTGTAGCTCCACACAGATTTTAGGCTATATGTGTTTTAGGCTATATGTGTAACATCATTTTAACGTACAATACTTTTTCACATGGTGTTTATTACTGCAGGGCCCATAGTACTTTAATTACCCATGGTCTTCATCATCAAAGATATTGATATACTTAATGATAGGGGAGAGTGGGCTAAGTTGAGCCATTTCTCCGTCAAGGGAAATATTGTATTCTTTCTAACAAAGATGTCTACATTTATTTCAGGATGTTGTGTATCCCTGAAATTAATCAGAATTATGTATATATTACAGTTTTGCGGGACAAGGTAAGTTAAGCCGCCTATTTCTGTACTGAATTAAATATTACCACTACTGTTTTAAAACACTGTCTACCTTTATTTCCTAAACACAAATCAACATAATCACAATCAATTTTTTGTGTTTTAATAATTTAAAGCATATTTAACACTGGCTTAAAACTCTTTGTACTTTTTTAAAACACATTTAACTTAGGCCAGGCCCTGTTGTCACCCCATATCCCAGCGATAATGAGAAGAAAACACTTACATTTGCTCAACTTGCCATTGGCTCAACTAACCCGTGGCCATTGGCTCAACTTTCACCCCATGGCAAACATTTTGACTATATTAGCCCACACAGCTACACGGATGCACTTTCATGCTAGGTTTAGGACCTCATATTGAAACTTATAGACCCCCAACTGATGTACAGAACGATCTTAAAATGATCTACATTGGTTTAGATACAGTACAAGCATCATGAAAACACTTAACACAATAAATACATTTTTTGGGATCTAACTTGCTTACCACTTTTTCCATGTGGTTTCTTTCTTCACAGAGCTCTTCGTAAATATTTGGTCATGTAATACATGTTTTGTGTATGGTTTCCTAAAAACAAGAGTGGCCTAACTTACCCTTTGGCTCAGCTTACCCCACTCTCCCCTACAGGGTTTTATCACAACCTCCTCAGTAGTTCTCATCAACTCCTGTAAATCACAGCTTGTATTCATAAAGCGTATCAGAGTAGGATTGCTGCTCTTGGATCAGTTTTGCATTTTAAATCATAATGAATAAAAAGGGGGGACCTGATTCTTAAACAGCACTCCTACTCTGAGACGCAGAACTCACTGTTCCTCTCAAGTACACCAGGAGATAGGAACCATCTGTGCTATTATCATTTGGCTGTTTGTTCCATTCTGGGTTCTGAATTATCATAGCAGAACCCAGAATGGAACAAACGGCCAAATGATAATAGCACAGATGGTTCCTGTCTCCTTTTGTTCAGATTTGATTACATATTGGCATCAAAATGACAGCACAGACTGGGGCAGGACTCTAGCAAGTCCAAAGTTGTCGAAAGGGTTGTGTGCAAACATTAGAATATTCCTTTAAATCTTTTTTCTTCCTGAAGTTTTCACATGTTCAAATTAAAAACTTTGTTTTCCATTTTTGTTAGTAATGGAATGCTCCATGATAAATGTTTTGGTTGTTAGAGGTGCTTCTGATGCATACACATCTAATGTTTTATTATTTGGTATGCTATACAAAATGAATAGTCACACACCATGTATAAGCCTCCCAGAAATGTATTCGGTAAACCACCAATGTTTCGGCATCATATTGCCTTCTTCAGGGTTATTATTTTGTATAAAGAAATTTTTTGCGTTATTATTTATCATCCCGAGAGATGCGTCTTTTTTAAACCGGCAAACATGTTTGCTAAAGTTTTAAGCAAAACTTTTTTGTGTTTGTCACTTTCGTCCCACATCATCTACCCAACAACAATTGCAAAAAAATCTATATTGAAACGTCATAGCACCTTTAATTGTGAGAGTAAATGCACTACATTGAGTAAGACTGATAATGACAATTGTACAAACTTGTTATGTAAAAGTTGAATTAAAAATCCATTGCATATGAGATCTTTATCTGTGAATTCATTCAGTAGAAAAAATGAAAGACTGCCTGGTCTGTATGTACAATGTGCAAATGATTGGCTGGACGCCGAACGCTACTTCTTGGTGTAGCACTGGCGTGGTGGTGGAATTTTTACTGTAGGCATATTTTCCCCGTTTTTTAAACCTTCTCCCCTTGCAAGTTAAGAAGGTAAGGAGAAAACCTACACCAAGGCAGTCTGAATGGCACATGTTTGATGTCCCTGCTAGCACAAGGCAACTATGGGTAGGTGCACCCTGGAGTAGTGGGCATGTGGGTGCGTTGAAAGGAAAGAGTGGGCGTGTCTAAAGCACTATGCCATAGGTTAGAGGCTTTGGCTAGATGGTACACAGTTTATGTAAAAAAAAAATAACGTAGCAGGTTAGGATAATTATCTTAAGGTTTGGAAAAGGGTGTTATTGTATTTATTTAACCTTTATTTAAGCAGGGAGTCATGCTGAGACTACGGTCTATTTCGCAGATGAGCCCTGAATGAACACATCAATAAACAACAATTACACTATACATGAAAAGCAAACACAAAACACGGGTTCGGGTAAGGGTTAGGCGGTGCAGTAGCTGCTTGCTTTCGAAACGCCCACTCCTTTCCACACACCCATACTCTGATTGCCATATTGGGCTGCAGCTACCCCCTTCTCGCTCAAGGGCCGAATGAATCCCAATAAACTATAGCTGCAGTCCTCATCTCTCAGGCCCCTCTTATTGAGAAGGGTGTGATTGCTGTCCGCAATTCTCGTTTCCACTAGATAACACAGCCACAAAGTTCGAAAAAAATAAATAAATAATGAAAACAGAAATGTGCTTCTTGTCTTGATTTACGGCATGAAGTTAGCAGTGTGGTTAGGGTTAGGGTTAGGTTTAAAATAAGATTTAACGAAGATAAATTGTAGAAATGGGCGGGGTTAATGACTTTGTGGCTGTGTTAACTGGTGACGTCCTGCAATTTGGGGTATTCTTGCAAGTGGGTGTTCCTGCATCTCCCCCCACCCTGTGCTGTGAGCAAAATAATTTTGTGGCCCCTCTCTTGACAGCATAGATATATATTTTTTGTTGTAGAGTTAATTTTGTGCAATTCTATACATTTTGCCATGGGGTATAGAGAGAATGTTGCTGCTTTACAGCTCATTTCCTGCAATTATACACATTTTTCAATAGGGCGGTTAGAAATGTTTGCTGTTTTTAATATGGTATAATTGTATTTAACCTTTTACTGCATTGGGCTCAATACGGGTCACACAGAGTGTTTCTAGGAGGACTTAAACAAATCTACTTTGAAACAAAAGTATACACCTCAGACACATGGTTTATGGGCTTATCAAAATTAAGACACCTGTACCATGTCAGATATAGTGTTGAAATGTATTACATTTTGAGTTTGCATCCCAATATTACACTTTATAGACATCACAGAAGACTGAAATATAACAAAACCGTAAAAAAAAATATATGTTTATTAATGATGAAATTAAGAAAAATATTAATAACATTCCACCCATGAGGACACTAGGTCATTTGACTGTAGGAGAGGGTTACATTGAAGCGAGACTGACTAACAAAATAATGCCCCCCGGCCGGTACTTCGACCTGTTAACAAGTTTAGATAGCTGGCCGCTAAACTAATTTAGTAATCTAAAAAATGTTAGCTGACATGGGCTAATTGACTATCAGTGACTGACATAACAAGAGAAAACTGATGATGCACAACCAAATTTCGAAAGTGCACATTGTGTATTCTATTATTCTAACTCACAACAGTAAGTTGAGAAAAAAAAATACAAATAAGTTGCCCATCCCTGATCTAGCTAGTACTATCACACCATGATCTATCTCACCTGTCTTTGTGATTGTCTCCACCCACCTCCAGGTGTCGCCCATCTTTCCCATTATCCCCTGTGTATTTATACCTGTTCTCTCTGTTTGTCTGTTGCCAGTTCGTTTTATTCATCTAACCTACCAGAGGTTTTCCCCTTGCTCCTGTCTTGTCTATAGTTCCTGTTCTCTAGTTTTCCCGGTTTTGACCTTTCTGCCTGCCCTGAGCCTGCCTGCTGTCCTGTACCTTTTCCCCACTACTCTGGATTACCGACCTCTGCCTGACCTGACCCTGAGCTTGCCTGCCATCCTGTACCTTTGCCTGCCCGTGTTCGATTTAATAAACTTTTGTTACTTTGACACTGTCTGCACCCGGGTCTTACCTTCAAACCTGATAAGTACACACATAGCTCTAAGAATAGCTTGTCAATTGCTACGGAGCCTTAGATATGAGTGTGTCACACTTTTTTTCAGATGGACCTATGGGATGTTTGTTCCTGCAGCTGCAGGAATGCCCACATGCAGGAACGCCCCAAATGCAGGAACGCCCCGCAATCACACACTGTTGCTCCCATCTCTCAGGCCTATCAGTTACAAAACTCTCAGGGAAAACAAACCCCCTCTTTCAATTGGCTCCTGGATGATTTTCTTTCTATTGGCTCTTGACTACTTCCTAGTAGTAGTCACAGTATTTTATTTATTTTATTTTACCCTTATTTTACCAGGTAAGTTGACTAAGAACACATTGGCCTCTAGTCAGTAAGCCTTTCCCGACTGCAAACAAAAAAATTGCATAAAGTGTGTGGATGTATGGATTATGTGAGCAGCACTACATTACCTACACAGGTCTGATGTCCTGATGTTATTGAGATGGCTTAGCCTGTGACATTGATGTAACATAATTCATTGTTTCCCAATGGAACCTGTAGCACACTGTATATTACACAGAGAACGAAGCTGTCTGGATTCCCTGATTCCCCCTAGTTTCCATCTGAGAGGTGCTGTAGGTTTTAATCCAATCCCCCAATCACTACCCTATTCATCAGGGCTCAGCTGAAGTGATCGCCTGCTGCTGCTGTGGAATCTCTCTGATCTGAATATGGCAATGACAGAGGCTCTGTTCAACATTTATATCAGATCTCTGTCCCTTTATTAGGTTGAGGAAAGCATTCAGGAGAACCTGAGTCAGACTGATAATTTAACACACTGTCTAGGGATTGTGAAGGTGGGAGACTTTTGAGTCTATGTTGGGTCATAGATGTAAAGTATTACTTTTGTTTCCTTGGGGATTGGAATCGTAACCTTTCTTGATTAGAGGCTAGAGCTAATCTGTTTGGTTCTCCAGATGTGTTTGTTTACAGATGGTTGATAGTGGCAGCTGCTGGTCTAGTTGACCACTTAACACATCCACATTGTCAGTGTGCCTCTGTCCACCTATCCTTGTATTGGATTCAGGCAGCATATTATCCCAACCCCCACATCTGTGTGGCAAATTACCCTCTGGTTTCAAAGTGGCTAAGTCAATTTGTGGTGTGGTTGGACTATTAAGGTGCAAAATGTCTGCCTACTTCACCCAGGTGTGATTCCAGATGCTTGCTTGACATTCACTTTGCTCCTTTGTTCAAATTGAATCATTTGCAGAGTAATCCATCGCTCATCTGCCATCCCCGGCTAACTACATTAGAGACTGGGACGTGAGCTCCCCTTGCAGGCTCAGAGACGTCGCTCTCGGCAGGGGTGTGCGTCTGTTTCCCCTGTTTAATCCAATCCAGCGTCTCTAATGTTCAGGCGGGGAAACAAAATGAATGATGAAACAGCCTGCAAATGGTGGTTTGATCCAATTGGGCATTCTGGGGCCACAGTGTTTAATGACGTCCAAACTCTGTTCTAATGCTACCTTGGATCATTTTAGGATCCCACTCGGCACAAAATGGTTGAATCAACATTGTTTCAACGTAATCTGTCAATGTATTGTGACATTGAGTCTATGTTTGAAACACATTTGGATTTGCAAAAGTAATCAACCATTATTGTTTCTTATAATTCCAACCAGCGTTGCAAACATTGAAATTAAGGTAAAACTTTGATTTAAAGACAATAACTTTACCTGACTAACTAGTTGTTAGATCAGCCATGTATACGTGGAAATTGCGTTGCTAATTTTACGTAGAATGGTTAGAAAAATGAAACACAATTCATGTCATGTGGTGTTGGAAATACTTTGAACATGCAACATCAGATCCATGTCACATTTTCATCATATTTTAGATGTTGACATTTTAGCATTTTCTCACTGTTTAATCAATGTCTGTTTTTCATCCTATATCCAATATATATTGGGGTGGTAGAAATTATGTTGAACCCTGCTAAGCTTTGGAAACAAGCTGTGTTTGTTTCTGCTATCATGTCAACACATACGGATACTGAGCAGATCCCATACACATGTGCATAGCTATGCTCAACCTTAATAACATTGAATAGTTGAAAGTAACTCCTCTAAATTGTTTTACGCAAGCTATGTGAAAGTAAATTCAGAGTGAGGTTGGGTTTATGTACAGTACCAGTCAAAAGTTTGGACACACCTACTCATTCAAGGGTTATTCTTTTATTTGACTATTTTCTGCATTGTAGATTAATAGTGAAGACAATGAAACTATGAAATAACACATGAAGTAAGCAAAAAAGTGTTAAACAAATCAAAATATATTCATATTTTAGATTCGTCAAAGTAGCCACCCTTTACCTTGATGACAGCTTTGCACACTCTTACAGTGTTGCACACTCGTGCAAACTCTTCCAACAGTCTTGAAGGAATTCCCACATACTGTATGCTGAGCACTTGTTGGCTGCTTTTCCTTCACTCTGCGGTCCAATTCCTCCCAAACCATCTCAATTGGGTTGAGGTCAGGTGATTGTGGAGGCCAGGTCATCTGATGCAGCACTCCATCATGCTTATTCTTGGTCAAATAGTCCTTACACAGTCTGGAGGTGTGTTGCCTTGAATTCTAAAATAATCACAGACAGTGTCACCAGCAAAGCAGCCCACACCATCACACCTCCTCCATGCTTCACGGTGGGAACCACACATGCGGAGATCATCTGTTCACCTACTCTGCGTCTCACAAAGACATGTCAGTTGGAACAAAACATCTCAAATTTGGACTCATCAGACCAAAGGACAGATTTCCACCAGTCTAATGTCCATTACTCGTGTTTCTTGGCCCAAGCAAGCCTCTTGCTCTTATTGGTGTCCTTTAGTAGTGGTTTCTTTGCAGCAATTCGACCATGAAGGCCTGATTCACACAGTCTCCCCTGAACAGTTGATGTTCAGATGTGTCTGTTACTTGAGCTCTATGAAGCATTTATCTGCATTTTCTGAGGCTGGTAACACTAACGAACTTATCCTCTGCAGCAGAGGTAACTCCGGGTCTTCCTTTCCTGTGGCGGTCCTCATGAGAGCCAGTTTCATCATAGTGCATGATGGTTTTTGCGGCTGCACTTGAAGAAACATTAAAAATTCTTGAAATTTTCCGCATTGACTGACCTTCATGTCTTAAAGTAACGATGGACTGTCATTTTTCTTTGCTTATTTGAGCTGTTTTTGCCATAATATGGACTTGGTCTTTTACAAATAGGGCTATCTTCTGTATACCACCCCTACCTTAAATATGCAAAATAAATGTGGATTTGTTTAACACTTGTTTTGGTTACTACATGATTCCATATGTGTTATTTAATAGTTTTGATGTCTTCACTATTATTCTACAATGTAGAAAATAGTAAAAATAAAGAAAAACCCTGGAATGAGTAGGTGTGTCCAAACTTTTGACTGGTTCCATTCAACGTAGTACATTGACCTCAGATTTGCCCAAAGGACACAATAATTTCAAGGTGTAGCTAGGTATACTATCATTCATTCATGATTCATCTTTAGAAGTTTAAAAGTAGTGACCAACTTTTTATTTCGTTTTGTCATTTTTATTTCTCAAAGTAATTACCCTATAAATTGGATGCCAAATTCATGATAATAGTAATACACTTTTACCTTTGGATATTGTCTTTTCTAAATGTCATTCATAATATATATGGATAAGACAATATCCAAATATAAATGTTTATTATATTAATATCATGCATTTGGCATTCTATTTTTAGGGCTAAGTTGCCATATGTGACCAAGCAACTTGATTCAGTCTTATGTAGCAAAATTCGAAATTTTATTTTTACATTGGATAAAAGTAGAGACTCTGAGCTAGAAAATGGTATATCATACAATACAGTTGAGGAACAATGGGAAAGTCATTCTGCTTTGAAAGTTGATTAACTTGTAACCTCACTTTTTAATTCTGCTTTGGAAGTTGATAAACTTGTAACCTCACTTTTGAGAAAATGGCCCTTGAATGTTTTGGTACCTACTGGAGAGCCCCTTTTGTCTACACCCATTCAACATTGTTCACACCCTCTTAAGCTTTAGCCCCACCCATCTCTTTAAGGTTTCACATGTGAGGCTATGTACTAAATGACCAAAGATTTCAAGACTAAAGGCTGGTTTTTACTACGAGTGTGTTCGTAAATTTAATCGGGCGTGGCAGATTGTGCTCTGGTCATTCGTAAACTTAGAGCTTAGAGATGGTCCGTTTGTAATTTCAGAGCATTTCAGTCTCAGAGCGTTCAGAGCACACACTGGACACTCTGGCCGAGGAGTAGGGTTGATCAGAGCATTCTGACCTAACAACAGCAGTCAAGCACCAAAGCTAACTGGCTAACGGCTGGCTAGCTTGCTAGCTACTTCCAGACACAAATGAGAGAAAAGCTCACTCTGACCATTTTACTCACCCTAGCAGAGCTAGTTAGGCTGTTTTTATGTTATCCAGAGCGTTGGTGACTACAACTGTGCTGCTGGCGACAATTTAATTGTGCTTTTTATGCCAAAGTTTACTGACTGTTATTCTGCACTCTGGCACACTCAGATGAGAGTGCTCAGAAATCAGAGTGGATTGACAGAGCGAATTAACCAGCTACGTCTATCGACAGTTGTCGCAGGTACATCATAAACATTCTATTGAAATAGTTACTTGCATAGTGGAGTCTTTTGTTGAGACTTGTAGCTAGCTAGCTAAATAATTAACCATAATCCCAACTCCTGATGTTACTTCCCTGTTTTGAATCTGCAAGTAGCGAACCCACCAGGTTCAATGTTAGCTAGCTAACGTTAGGCTACAATTAGCTATGTAAATGGCTCTGAGATATGAAAAATATTACTACACAGATCATACATGTAACGTTAGCTAGCTAGCCAGCCAGCTAACATTAGCTAGCTAGCTAACAATACACTTTAACTTGAAATTAAACGACTTTCTGACAAAATTAGGAATGTGTAATATCTGAAAATGTAGCTAGCTAGACTCTCTTACCTGTATACATGGATACACTTCTCCCTCTCTGTCATGGATGCCATGGTTACCCTTAGTTTGAAGATGTAATCTGGAGACAGGTGTTTTATACAACAGCCTTCTGTGTGTTCTCTTTTCGACTCTGTCTGCATATTTGCAATCAAACGGCAGAATTTTCTCCACCTCCTTAGCTATCATACTCTAATTCCACTGATTTCAAAACTCGGTCCTCTAGAAAGTGGAGAGCAACATTTATGCAGTTCTACTACGTGATATATTTTTAAAAAAAAGTTGCGTTAGAAAGGATTATCTACACATAATCTACACCAGCTCATGTTATAGACAGAAAGAAGCGTGCTACATGGCAGACCAAACCAAACTCATCTCTTGGCATGTCCAGCCCACTCATTATCTCAGCCAATCATGTCTAGCAGGAAGGTTGTTAGTGTTTTCCATTGCCAAACCAACTAGGCTTGTAATTTAACAATTGTATTCGTATTTACATATGCATACAAGTTTGTTATTAAGGCACATGAAAGGTTAAGTTCAAATGGAGCTCCTGTGAAGTAGTGACGTACCCCTAGTTTTGTGAAACGATTCACATATGATGTTTTGGGCTCCTGAGTGGCACAGCGGTCTAAGGCACTGCATCTCAGTGCTAGAGGCATCACTACACACCCTGGTTTGATTCCACGCTGTATCACAACCGGACGTGATTGGAAGTCCCATAGGGCAGTGCACAATTGGCCCAGCGTCATCTGGGTTTGGCCGGTGTAGGCCGTCATTGTCAATAGGAATTTGTTCTTAACTGACTTGCCTAGTTAAATAATGGTAACCCCCCCCAAACAAACAAAAAATTGTGATTACATTGCATGAAGTGTTGCCACACTAGTGAAAAAGGTGTCTTGTCAACCTGTTCACGATGTCTTCTGACAGATGAACCCGATTGACCTGATTGCCTTATTAGTATGTGTTGCCTACAATTATTAACACAGAGCACAACCAATTTCAAGTGAATCAAGCCCTGCGTGGAAGACAATCACTGAAGAGGTAAGACAATCATTTTGTCACCTATAAATGCAAATTGACTAAATTTAATGGTTTGTTGGACCCACCAGATTAGCTAAATGCTTTCTATACTCGTTTCGAGGCAAGCAACATTGAACCATGCGTGAGAGCACCAGCTGTTCCGGACGACTGTGTGATCACGCTCTCCGTAGCCGATTTGAGTAAGACCTTCAAAACCTCTACGGGATCGGTGTCCCTCCACCGGGATGGCGGAGCTAACGTGTGCTAATGTGATTAGCATGACATTGTAAGTAACAAGAACATTTCCCAGAACATAGACTTGTCTTATATGGGCAGAAAGCTTAAATTCTTGTTAATCTAACTGCACTGTCCAATTTACAGTAGCTATTACAGTGAAAAAATACCATGCTATTGTAGTGATTCATATTTTGGCAAAGTGGGTGGGGTTATATCCTTCCTGTTTGGCCCTGTCCGGGGGTGTCCTCGGAGTGGGCCACAGTGTCTCCTGACCCCTCCTGTCTCAGCCTCCAGTATTTATGCTGCAGTAGTTTATGTGTCGGGGGGCTAGGGTCAGTTTGTTATATCTGGAGTACTTCTCCTGTCCTATTCGGTGTCCTGTGTGAATCTAAGTGTGCGTTCTCTAATTTTCTCCTTCTCTCTATGAACATTTGAACATCTTGACCATGTTTTGTTATAATCTCCACCCGGCACAGCCAGAAGAGGACTGGCCACCCCACATAGCCTGGTTCCTCTCTAGGTTTCTTCCTAGGTTTTGGCCTTTCTAGGGAGTTTTTCCTAGCCACCGTGCTTCTACACCTGCATTGCTTGCTGTTTGGGGTTTTAGGCTGGGTTTCTGTACAGCACTTTGAGATATCAGCTGATGTACGAAGGGCTATATAAATAAATTTGATTTGATTTGATATCTTTCAGAACATCAGCTATCTGGATTTGGGTGAAGGAGAGGTGGGGTGGGGAGGGGGGCTTGGGCAAGTTGCTGCGGGGCTGCAGAGCTGTTGGCCGGGGTAGGGGTAGCCAGGTGGAAAGCATGGCCAGCTGTAGAAAAATGTTTAATGAAATTCTTGATTATTCTAGATTTATTGGTGGTGACAGTATTTCCTAGCCTCATTGCAGTGGGCAGCTGGGAGGAGCTGCTTTTATTCTCCATGGACTTTACGGTGTCCCAAAACCTTTGGGAATTAGTGCTACAGGATGCACATTTCTGTTTGAAAAAGCTAGCCTTAGCTTTCCTAACTGACTGTGTATATTGGTTCCTGACTTCCCTGAAAAGTTGCATATCGCGCGGGCTTTTCGATGCTAATGCAGTGTGCCACAGGATATGCTGGTCAAGGGCAGTCAAGTCTGGAATGAACCAAGGGTTAAATCTGTTCTTAGTTCTACATTTTTTGAATGGGGCATGCTTATTTAAGATGGTGTGGAAAGCACTTAAAACATTATTTTTATATACTTTGTTTTTATTGTGTAGGAACACAAAGAAAGTACAAATAAAGTAAAATAAAAGAACAACAAAAAAAGATCTGGCAGTTATAGTGCACGTCATACCTTCATCATATTAGTTACATTGACATCTTTGAATTAGACCTTTTTCAAGTACGAAACCCATTTTTCCCAGTATTCCTGACTTCTCTCCTCTTGTGTTCCTAAAGCAAAGGTCATACGCTCTGTGTGGTGTATTTCTTTGACAATGTCTATCCATTGTGTCACTGTGGAAGGGTCTTTTTGTAGCCATTTCCTAGTGATAGCCTTTCTACTGGCTGCCAGTAGAACCTTCAAGAGGTACTTTTCTCTATTGTGTAAGTTATCAGGTATTTCACCCAAGTACAAAGAAATTAATGTTTGTTCTATGTCAAATCCCATTATTTTTCCAATGTTAGATCTTATTTCTTCCCAGTAAGTTTCAATTGCGGGGCAGGTCCAAAACAAATGAGTGTGATCCACCCTCAATGGACCGCATTCTCTCCAACAAGCAGTCTGTTTTGATTTCAGTTTAGGTGTTATGAAGAAACGTATAACATTCTTCCAACAGAATTTTCTCCATGACCTTAAGTTGGTGGAACTTTGTTGAGTCTATAATATGTGCAACCATGTTTTATCAGTTATTTCAATGTTAATTAAGTTCCTCCTCACATTTCTTTTTAATATAGTTTGTAGAAATTTTCTTTGAGGATTGAATACCCAAGTGGAGATTTGAAATAGTTTTTTTGTTACTCCCCAAGTTGTATGCATTAGTGAATACTTTGATTAATTTTTGAGGTGCTCGAGGGTCAGTCACTTTTATCTCCCTTAAGAAATTGTGTCGAACTTCTGTATCTGTAAAAATCTTGTTTATCCAAGCCATGTTTTTTTACTTAGGTCTCGAAGTTATCTAGGTCCCCATTCCTTATAATTGTACTGAATGATGTGATGCCTTTCTGTGTTCATTGTTTAAATCTGCTGTCCTGAGTTGCAGGGTTGAAGCTGGGGTCGTATGCGGGCCAACTCAGCAGTTTGATCTCTCTGTCTAAATAATTTTGCTTAACTACCCTAAACCATGTCTTCAGAAAGAAATGAACCCACTGGTTTTTTTTCTATCAATGTTCCTTATTTAACCCTCTGGCTTCCATTTCAGTTTTGTGTGTGATTGTCGTTGTCATGTGGGTTCGTTCTTTTGTGCTCTGGATATTTGTGTTTTTCCTTGTTGGAACATTGCTTACATTTGGAGTAAATTCTGATTATTACTCATACCTGTGTCCTGCACCTGACTCCGCCTTATCCATTCAGCTAATCGCTGACAGTATGGGTATCTCTGTCTCAAGTTGTCTCAATATCTTTCCATTTGGATTTGTATTCTGAATTGCACCAACACACCAGAGGTCTCAATTGTGCTGACACAAAATAATAGTTTAGGTGTGGTAAGGCCATACCCCCCAGTTTTTTGGTAATTGTAATATTGTATTTCTAATTCTTGGTCTCTTACTGTTCCAGATAAACCTTGATATCCGTTTATCCCATTACCTAAACTGTTTAGGTGGGATTTCTATGGGCAGTGATTGGAACAAATACAGTAACCTCGGCAGGATGTTCATTTTGATTGTTTCAATTCTACTAAGATCTAAGGGAAGTGAATTCCACCTGTCTAGGTCATCATATATTTTCTTGTTGATGTGATCATAATTCATGCAATAAAGTTTGGGTGTATCTTTTGGTAGATTTACTCCAAGATATTTAATGGATGAAGATGTCCAGTGGAAGTTATACCTACTCTTCAGCTCTGCCTGTGGGGTGTCACGATCCTCTTCCTGTGAATGACTGGACCAAAGCGCAGCGTGAGACATGTTCATGATATTTTATTAAAACCAGAACACTAGAACAAAAAATAACAAAAAGGAAAACAAACAGTTCTGTAAGGAAACTAACTATACAGAAAACAACTACCCACAAAACCCATGTGGGCAAGAGCTACTTAAGTATGGTTCCCAATCAGAGACAACAATAGACAGCTGTCCCTGATTGAGAACCATACCCGGCCAAAAACAAAGAAATACAAAAACATAGAAAAAATGACATAGAATGCCAACCCTAGTCACACCCTGGCCTAACCAAAATAGAGAATATAAGTCTCTCTATGGCCAGGGCGTGACATGGGGTATAATTATATACTAGGACTTGGGTCTTGTGAAAGTTAAGCACATACCCTGAATATGTTTCAAATGTTTGTAAAACATCCATCAATCTAGGTACACTTGAGCCTGGGTCTTTAAGGAATAACATAACTTCATCAGCATACATGTATATCTTATGTTTATTGTTACTCCCTCTAAAGTGGGTCCTGTCTTATTGCCTGTGCTAATGGTTCGAGGTACAAGGAGAAGAGCGTCGGTGAAAGATTACAGTCTTGTCTTGCCCCTCGCTCTCATTTTGTTGTTTGTGACAAATGTACATTTATCTTTATTCTAGCGGTCGGACATGAATACAGTGTTTTGATGCACTGTATCACTTCTTTGTTGAAACCAAATCTTTCCATAACTTGGAATAGGTAATCCCATCCCACTGAATCAAATTATTTTTCTGCATCTAGACTGATAAATACTGCACTTGTCTTATTCTGAGTAATGTGGTCCATGAAATGTAGTGTTCTCCTTATATGGTCCTGTGTCTGCCTATTTTGTATGAAACCAGTTTGATCTCCGTCAATCAATTCTGGGATTATGTTCTCCATTCTTTTGGCTATTATTGATGCATATAGTTTATAATCCATGTTAAGAATTGCGATAGGTCTATATGAACTGAATTCCTTCTTATCTTTACCCTCTTTTGGGATTACAGATATGATGGCCTCTCTCCATGACGGTAGGAGACCCCCCTCCCGCAGAGTCCAGTTAAAACAGGCCTTAAGTAGAATTGTTCTCTGAAGGTCTTGAACCATTCTGAAGGAAAGCCTTAAGTAGAGGTGTTAGTTGTTCTCCGAAGGTCTTGAACCATTCTGAAGGGAAGCCATCAGGGCCTTAAGTAGAGGTGTTAGTTGTTCTCTGAAGGTCTTGAACCATTCTGAAGGGAAGCCATCAGGGCCTTAAGTAGAGGTGTTAGTTGTTCTCTGAAGGTCTTGAACCATTCTGAAGGGAAGCCATCAGGGCCTTAAGTAGAGGTGTTAGTTGTTCTCTGAAGGTCTTGAACCATTCTGAAGGGAAGCCATCAGGGCCTTAAGTAGAGGTGTTAGTTGTTCTCTGAAGGTCTTGAACCATTCTGAAGGGAAGCCATCAGGGCCTGGAGACTTGTTTACTTTTAGTTGAGATGTTGCTTTATTAATTTCTTTGGTGGATATTTCTAAAGTAAGTCTATCATTTTGCTCTGTCCCAATTGAGGGGAGATCAAGTGAGTTCAAAAAATGCTCTATTGTCTGTGCATCTGCCTTCTCTGGTTGCTTGTACAGATTTGTGTAATATGATTCAAATGCATTCCGTGTTTCATCTCATTTGCATGGAATCTTATTTGTTTTGGGGTCTTTTATTTTCAAAATGGTATTCTGTGCTTGTGGTTTCCTGAGTCTCCATGCTAGTAATTTGGTTGCCTTTGAGCCTGCTTCATAATATCTTTGTTTCAGGAACCTGAGATTTTTCTCTACTTCTTCTCTATAAATCTGGTCAATTTCCTGTTTTACCTTTTGGATCTCTTGTATATAAGAATGTCTGTATTGACTATGAGATCGTTCTAAGTTTCTTAGGGTTTCCTGTAATTTCAGCAGTTTCTGTGCTTTAATATTTTTCTTCATGGATGATGTGGCTATGATCTTTCCTCTAATAACCGCCTTAGCTGCATTCCACAATGTAGCAGGAGATACTTTTCCGTTATCATTATTCTCCAGATAGATGTTCAATTCTGTCTTTATTGATTCCTTTGTCACTCTGCCCGATCCTACAATTCTTAAGCCGGTGTCTATCTGCATTGTACATGAAAAAGTAGTCTAACCTGGAGTATTCAGTGTGGCGGGCTTAGTAAAAAGTATATTCCTTATCGGTCTTGTGGGTGTCACGCCATACATTGAGCAGTACTAGATCCTGCAATATCCTATTTATCTTTTTAGCAACTAGACTCATTTTCCTATTTTGATTTGTGCTGTAAAATTTTGAGTTTAAAATTGTGTTAAAATCCCCTCCACAGATAAGAGTGCCAGAGGTTTCTGTGGCAATTAAATCAAACACCTTCCCGTAGAAGACCATGTCACTCCCTGGGGGTGCGTATACATTAAATAATGTAACTTCCTTGTTATCCAGTTTACATTTAACAAGTATAAAACTACCCTCCTTGTCTTTTATTTCTGACATAAACTCAAAATGAACTGAATTTGGATTGCAACTCCCCTTCTACCCATTTTGTAAGAAGAAAAAAAAGTATTCCTATATCCCATTTTCTTGAGTTTCTCATATTCAGGTGTGGATAAGTGAGTTTCCTGACAGAATAGTATGTCAACTTTCTCCCGTTTAATCTTTTCTATGACCTTACTTCTCTTGATGGCACTCCCCAGTCCATTCACATGGAGCCTTATGACCTTAAATTTCCAATGATGCATCGATATGAATAAAAAAACCTGTGCACCATATCTGCCTGCTTATAATGAGCCTAAAAATGAACGAAAAATCAAGAACGATAATAAAGTAAACCAAAATGGGAAAATTGTACTTTGTTATTTGGACTCCCATGTCAGAGGACTGTCTCTTGCCTCTGGGGTTTGAGGGGATGAGCCTGTCCGCAGGAGGGGCCCCTCGCTTAGATATGAAAATGCGTGATTGTAAAAATGCAAAAAATGACCAAAATGCAGCGTGGTTGTTATTCATTGTACCTTAATAAAGAAACTGTACACGAATAAACTAACAAAACAACAAACGTGCGAAAACCTAAAACAGTCCTATCTGGTGCAAAACACAGAGACAGGAACAATCACCCACAAACACATAGTGAAACCAAGGCTACCTAAGTATGATTCTCAATCAGAGACAACTAATGACACCTGCCTCTGATTGAGAACCATACTAGGCCGAAACATAGAAATACCCCAAAACATAGAAAAACAAACATAGACTGCCCACCCAACTCACGCCCTGACCATACTAAATAAATACAAAACAAAGGAAATAAAGGTCCCCCCCCAAAGGTGCGGACTCCGGCCGCAAAACCTTAACCTATAGGGGAGGGGGGGCCACTGTCCGCGGTGGCGGCTCTGGTGCTGGACGTGGCCCCCACTTCACCATAGTCTTAGTCTGACTTATTGTCCTCTTCCGTGGCCTCCTAACCACGGCGACCCTTCTCAATGGACAGAGGGGTGGCAGCTCGGGACAGAGGGGCGGCAGCTCGGGACAGAGGGGCGGCAGCTCGGAGAACCTTGAATGGCCCCACAAACCAGGGGCTGTGGGCGTCTGTCCGCGGTGGCGGCTCTGGTGCTGGACGTGGCCCCCACTTCACCATAGTCTTAGTCTGACTTATTGTCCTCTTCCGTGGCCTCCTAACCACGGCGACCCTTCTCAATGGACAGAGGGGCGGCAGCTCGGGACAGAGGGGCGGCAGCTCGGGACAGAGGGGCGGCAGCTCGGGACAGAGGGGCGGCAGCTCGGAGAACCTTGAATGGCCCCACAAACCAGGGGCACAGCTTCTTGCAGGGCAGGTGGAGTGGGAGGTTCCTGGTAGAGAGCCAGACACGATCCCCAGGATGGAAAAACGGGAGTCACACTGCAGTGGGGATCTACAAACTGGAGACTCACGTGAGCATCGCTCCACACTTCTGCGCGCCTGAAACTCTCATCAACTGCAGGAGCTTTGGTCTGGCCTGGGGGGTCCATGGAGCCAGGGCCAGCTGAAAACCCAGAACACACTGGAAGGGGGTCAGCCAAGTGGATGAGTGATGTAGGGAAATCTGGGCGTATTCCGCCCATGGAAGGAATCGGACCCACTTTCCCTGTCGGTCCTGGCAGTGACTCCTCAGGAACCTCCCCAGCTCCTGGTTCATCCTCTCCATCCGCCTGTTGGGCTAAAGCCTATACCCAGAATTGAGGCTGACCGTGACCCCAAGCTTCTCCATAAAGGCTCTCCATACCCGTGATGTGAATTGGGGGCCACGGTTGGAGACGATGTCCTCCGGAAGGCCATAATGCCGGAAGACCTGCTGGAGTAGTGCCTCAGTGACCTGGAGATCAGTATGGAGACCAGAGAGGAATTAAAAGACAGGATATGGAAAATCTATCCACAACCACCAAAATGGTGGTGAAACTGTCAGAGGAGGGGAGATCAGTAACAAAGTCAATGGATTGGGAGCTGTTCTCATCTATCCTTGCTGGAGCGTTACGGGGGGGGGGGGGGGATTTGGTTTGGGCACATATGGAACAGGAGTTGACGTTGCAAGTGATGTCCTACACCAAGGTGGGCCACCAGTACTTCTCAGAGATGGATTGGGTAGTGTGAGAAATACCTGGATGTCCAGGTAGCTGTGTGTGCCCAGGTCAGCAGCTGATCCCTTGTCCCTGTGGGAATCTAGATGCGCCCAGGAGGACAGTTAGTGGGTGCGGGCTCCCTCTCCAGAGCCTGGCGGATGTCCACATCTACATCCCAGACCACAGGGGCTATGACTCGGGAGGATGGGATTATTGGTGCATTCTGGACAGGACCCTCTTCTGAATTGTAGAGACGGGAAAGGGCATCTGCCTTGTTGTTTTTTTTAACCTGGACGATGGGTCAGCATGAAGTCAAATCTTGTGAAGAAAAGGGCCCACCTTGTTTGGCGCGGATTTAGCCTCCTTGCTGTCTGTATGTACTCCAGGTTCTGATGGTCGGTGAGGATGACGGATGGGTCCTTGGCGCACTCCAGCCAGTATCACCACTTCTCTAATTTCACTGCCAGGAGCTCTCGATCACCGGTGTCGTAATTCCTCTCTGCAGGGGACAGTTTCTTAGAGTAATATGCACACGGATACAATTTCTGTGGATTATCTTGTCGTTGAGACAGAACTGCCCCCACGCCCACCTCACCACAAGGGATATTCTGGGATCTGGGTGTTTAAGCAATAGGGCGGAGGTGAAACGTCACTTGAGTAGATAAAAGGCTATGTCAGCTGATGGGCTCTACACCAACCTATGGGGGCCACCCTTGAGAGAGGAGTGGCAACGGAGCTGAAGCTCATGATGAAACAGTGGTAGAAGTTGGCTAACCCTACAAACCATTGTAACTCCTTTATGGTGGTTGGGACTGGCCATGACCTGACTGCATCTGCCTTCTTGTCATCCATCTTTACTCCCTGCGGGCTGATTTGGTAGCCTACAAAGGAGACAGCCTTCTGACAAACTGGCACTTCACAGCCTTGACAAACAGGTGGTTAGCCAGAAGGTGTTCCAGGACTGACCAAACATGGGCGATGTGATCTTCCAGGGTAGCCGAGTAGACCAGGATGTCATCAATTTACACGACCACCTGGTGTCCAAGCATGTCCCTGAACACCTCGTTGACAAATGCTTGGAACACTGACGGAGCATGAGCTAAGACATTGTGCTAAAAGCCGTCTTCCATTCATCCCTCTCCCGGAAGCAGATGAGATTGTATGCACTCCGCAGGTCCAGTATGGTAAAGAACCGGGCCCCCTGGAGCAGTTCGATGGCTGCCGGCACCAACGAGAGAGAGCAAAGGTGCTCTGTGGTGATTTAATTGAGTCCTCTGTAATCAATACATGGACATAACTCTTCATCCTTCTTGCCCACGAAGAAGAAACCAGCTGATGCAGGACAAGTGGACGTGCGAATGAAACCTTGTTGGAGGCCTCTTAGATGTACTCCTCCATGGCTTTGGTCTCAGCCACCGACAGAGGGTAGATGCGTCTGCACGGAGGCTCAGAACCTGCAAGCAGGTCGATGGCACAGTCCCAGTCCCTGCGATGAGGAGGAAGACAGGTGGCACGGTCTTGGAAAATACCTACGGGATGTTGGGCTGAAGGGCAACCACAGGACTCTCAACCGATGTGGAACCACAGGGGATGGGGAAGCAGGTCCTCTGGCATTTGGGTGACCAGTCTGTGATTCTCTTCCTCGACCATGAGATGGTGGGGTTGTGGCGTTGAAGCCAAGGGAGGCCGAAGATGATCTTGGGAACTGGTGATGAAGGGAATGTTCTCCTGATGAATGGACTCCACTGTGAGGGTGAGTGGTTGGATGATGTGTGTGGTGGTTCCGGAGAGTGGGTATGAGATTATGTTCAGAGAGGAGGCAAGGGTCTGGTCAATAAAGTTCCCAGAGGCATCGGAATCCGCTAACGCTGTAGACCCAGTGCAGGAGGGACAGTCAACTAGTGTGATGGACACCAAAAATACTTTAGCAGAAAATGAGGAAAAGGGAATACTCACTCTTTCCCCAGGAGGTGGAAGATCACGTGACTATCCCTCTGCTCTCGTGGATCCCGAGCTGGTGCACTCCTTGACCACAATAAAGAGTCCCAGCTGTTTACACTATTTACATTGACCCCCCCACCCCTTTCTTTTTACAGTGCTGCTACTCGATGTTTATTATCTATGCATAATCACTTTAACCCTAAATTACCTCGACTAACCTGTACCCCCGTACAATGACTCGGTACCGGTACCCCCTGTATATCGCCTCGTTATTGTAACTTTTTTTCACTTTTTTTTTACCTTAGTTTATTTAGAAAATATTTTCTTAAAGCTATTTCTTGAACTGCATTGTTGGTTAAGGGCTTGCAAGTAAGCTTTTAATGTGGAACCTATGGCCCTTCTCCTCCACCTGTGGGATACTACTCAGCATCAGGTGGGGCTGCATCCTCAACAACCCAGTGTGTGGATTATTCATCTATGTTGGAGTATTACAGAGTTGCAGTGCCATGTACATCGCTGCATACGCCATATGGAGAAAAGGGTGCCTGTTTTTCCCCTATTGAGTAGAATATACAATCTTCACATTATGCAACAGAAGACCAGGTCCGGGCTTCCTCCTGTCAGGGGAGCCCTCTTCAACAGGTTGCAGTGGAGAACATGGGACAGTCATATGGAAGACAGCAGCAAGAAGTTTCCTCTCCAGCCCCGGCACTGTTGTCGGGCATGGCTGCAACTGAGACCGGGGAAGGACACATCATGTCCTTAGCCCCAGCTAGTCCTCAGGAGTTGCCTGCTACAGAGACTGAGCCCACACTAGATGTCCTTTCCCATCTTCCCTCCACTGCTGTGGAGTCTGGAGGAAACTTATCCTCGGCTCGGTTGGCCTATGCGGATCCAGCAGCATTGCCACCAAGTGAGTTGTGTGACATTGATTTAATCTTGTCTTTACAGTACCAGTCAAAGGTTTTGACACACCTACTCATTCAAGGTTTTTAATTATTTTTTAAAACTATTTTCTACATTGTAGAATAATAGTGAAGACCTCAAAACTATGAAATAACACACATGGAATCATGTAGTAACCAAAAAAGTGTTAAACAGATTATTCAAAGTATCCACCATTTGCCTTGATGACAGCTTTGCACACTCTTGGCATTCTGTCAAAATGTTATTGGTCACATCCACATGTTTAGCAGATGTTATTACAGGTGTAGCGAAATGCTTCATGAGGTAGTCATTTCAGGTGTGCCTTGTTAAAAGTTAATTTGTGGAATTTATTTCCTTCTTAATGCGTTTGAGCCTATCAGTTGTGTTGTGACAGGGTAGTGGTGGTATACAGAGGATAGCCCTTTTTGGTAAAATACCAAGTCCATATTATGGTAAGAACAGCTCAAATAAGCAAAGAGAAATGACAGTCCATCATTATTTTAAGACAGTAAGGTCAGTCAATGTGAAAACTTTCAAGAACTTTTAAAGTTTCTTCAAGTGCAGTCACAAAAACCATCAAGCGCTATGATAAAAATGGCTCTCATGATGACCGCCACAGGAAAGGAAGACCCAGAGTTACCTCTGCTGCAGAGGATAAGTTCATTAGTGTTACCAGCCTCAGAAATTGCTGCCCAAATAAATGCTTCACATAGTTCAGTAACAGACACATCTCAACATCAACTGTTCAGAGGAGACTGCGTGAATCAGACCTTTCATGGTCGAATTGCTACAAATAAACCACTACTAAAGGACACCAATAAGAAGAAGAGACTTGGTCTGATGAATCCAAATTTGCGATTTTTTGTTCCAACCATAAAGCATGGAGGAGGAGGTGTGATGGTGTGGGGGTGCTTTGCTGGTGATTTATTTAGAATTCAAGGAATTTAAGGCACTAGCATGGCTACCACAGCATTCTGTAGTGATATGCCATCCATGCGCTTAATGGGACTATCATTTGTTTTTCAACAGGACAATGACCCAACACACCCCCAGGCTGTGTAAGGGCTATTTGACCAAGAAGGAGAGTGATGGAGTACTGCATCACATGACCTGGCCTCCACAATCACCCGACCTCAACCCAATTGAGATGGTTTGGGCGTCATAACCAACCTCAGTTGGCAAATGCTCATCTTTGATGGCCACTGGCACGGTGGAAAAGTGTGCTCTTTATGAATGAATCCCAGTTTCAGCTGTACTGGGCAGATGGCAGACGTCTTATATGACGTGGTGTTAGCGATCGGTTTGCTGATGTCAACGTTGCGAACAAAGTGCCCAATGGTAGCGGTGGGGTTATGGTATAGGCAGGCATAAGCTACGGACAACGAACGCAATTGCATTTTAGCGATGGCAATTTCAATGCACTAGATCCTGAAACCCATTGTCGTGCCATTCATCTATCGCCATCACGTTTCAGCATGATAATGCAGGGCCCCGTCACAAGGATCTGTACACAATTCCTGTAAGCTGAAAATGTCCCAGTTCTTCCATGGCCTGCATATCACCCATTGAGCATATTTGGGTTGCTCTGGATCGACGTGCATGACAGCGAGTTCCAGTTCCCGCTAATATCCAGTTACATCGCACAGCATTAAAGAGGAGTAGGACAACATTCCACAGGCCACAATCAACACCCTGATCAACTCTATGTGAAGGAGATGTATCACGCTGCATGAGGCAAATGGTGGTCACACCAGACACTGACTGGTTTTCTGATCCCCGTCTCCTACTTATTTTTGAAGGTATCTTCGACCAATAGTTGCATATCTGTATTCCCAGTCATGTGATATCCATAGATTAGGGCCTAATGAATTCATTTAAATTGACTGATTTCCTTAACTCAGTAAAATCTTTGAAATTGTTGCACTTTGTGTTTATATTTTTGTTCAGTGTACATACTGTATCAGGGTACTTTTATCCTTATTTAATGTAAAAAAGCTTACATCCCAAAAGGCCAACTACTTCTAAACACATAATCAACACACTTCATGGATTAGCGATTATCCCTGTTGAATTCATTATGTGTTCTCAACCTCAATCCAATATTTAAATGTAGTTGATTATTAGTCGAGTATAGTTTTCAAACTCGATAGTACCAAAATTAAATAACTGTTTACTATCTTTTTGAGTGGTGAATATAGGTTGAGATCTCATTGATCAATGTCTCTACCAAATATTAATGAAATGACGTGCTGTGCCTAGTGGGATGCTGTTGCCTTGTCAGCACTTTGCAGCTTCCTAAAATACTTTACTTGAATTATGAGTCACAAGGCCCATGTAATTCCACCATAAATATGGGAGGACACCATTTATATGTGACAGTATGTGTCAATTCATGAAATAAATCATGGAATAAATAAATCACATTGCCAATGTTGCTGTATGTAATCACATGGCAGCAAACAGGTCGGCTGGTAAATTAACTAATATAAACGTGCCATCATGCCTGACTTAATGATCTATTAAACTCACAAGATTATCAGTGTCCATAGCTTTGTGTTGAATCAATGACATGTTTGAAAATTGATGTCAGGTGAATGACCGGTAAGAGCGACAGGCCAAGCATTCTCATTTAAGTGTCCTTAACCTGTATTGAAGGATTAGCTAAGGGCTAAAGTGTTTGATGGAACACGTAACAATGATTTTCAATCACTAAACAGACCAGACAAGATAAAATACTTCAATTTGAGACTTTAATAGATCAGTAACACACAGGAATCTTCGTCTTCTTCAGAATAATACATTGGGAGAATCTCAATGGTCTACTTCTAGCGTGCTCTCGCCTCCTTCTCAAAACCTATTGGAAAAGAAAGCTCCTCCCCTCTGACCTTCTCCTCCAATGGATTTTGAGAAGGAGGCGAGGACAGAGGACGTGAGGAGTATGCAATTGAGATTCTCCCATAAACAAATGTATTTGTATTTTTGTATTTATTTGTATTTTATTTTGTCTCTTCCTGGGATCCAGCAATGTTAAGGCAGTTATATACAATTAAAAACATTACATTACATTTCACAACAGATTTCACAACACATTGTGTGCCCTCTAACACCATATACAGTGGGGAAAACAAGTATTTGATACAATGCCAATTTTGCAGGTTTTCCTACTTACAAAGCATGTAGAGGTCTGTAATTTTTATCATAGGTAGACTTCAACTGTGAGAGACGGAATCTAAAACAAAAATACAGAATATCACATTGTCTGATTTTTAAGTAATTAATTAGCATTTTATTGCATGACATAATTATTGGATACATCAGAAAAGCAGAACTTAATACACTGCTCAAAAAAATAAAGGGAACACTTAATCTATTTGCTCTCAAGCTTAGCCTTTTGTTAACAACACTGTCATCTCAGATTTTCAAAATATGCTTTTGAACCATAGCTAAACAAGCATTTGTGTAAGAGTATTGATAGCCTAGCATTGCATTAAGCCTAGCATTCAGCATGCAACATTTTCCACAAAAAAACATAAAAGCATTCAAATAAAATAATTTACCTTTGAAGAACTTCAGATGTTTTCAATGAGGAGACTCTGTTAGATAGCAAATGTTCCGTTTTTACAAAAAATATTATTTGTGTCGACTAATCACTCCGTTTTGTTCATCACGTTTGGGTAAGAAAAAAAAAAAAAAAAAAAAAAAAAGTCATTAAAACGCAAACTTTTTTCCAAATTAACTCCATAATATCCACAGAAACATGGCAAACGATGTTTAGAATCAATCCTCAAGGTGTTTTTCACATATCTATCGACGATAAAATCCATCGTGGCAGTTTACTTTCAATTCTGAAGAAATGGAACGCGCATGGACTTACTGATTACGCACACAGGACACCGGGCGGGACACCAGGTAAATGTAGTCTCTTATGGTCAATCTTCCAATGATATGCCTACAAACACGTCACAATGCTGCAGACACCTCAGGGAATATACAGAAAGCGCAGGCTCATTCCTGGCGCATTCACAGCCATATAAGGAGACATTGGAACACAGCGCCTTCAGAATCCGGGGCATTTCCTGTATGAAACATCATCTTGGTTTCGCCTGTTGCATTAGTTCTGGGGCACGCATAGATAATATCTTTGCAGTTTTGGAGACGTCAGAGTTGTGTCTTTTCAAGGCTGTCAATTCCATGCATAGTCGAGCATCTTTTCGTGACAAAATATTGCGCTTAAAATGGGCACGTCTTTTTATCCAATAATGACACAGCGCCCCTATAGGTTCAAGAGGTTAAACAACACAATGTAACTCCAAGTCAATCACACTTCTGTGAAATCAAACTGTCCACAACACTGTCAATCAAACTGAAGCAACACTGATTGACAATAAATTTCACATGCTGTTGTGCAAATGGAATAGACAACAGGTGGAAATTATAGGCAATTAGCAAGACAATAAAGGAGTGGTTCTGCAGGTGGTGACCACAGACCACTTCTCAGTTCCTATGCTTCCTTGCTGATGTTTTGGTCACTTTTGAATGCTGGCGGTGCTTTCACTCTAGTGGTAGCATGAGATGGAGTCTACAACCCACACAAGTGGCTCAGGTAGTGCAGCTCATCCAGGATGGCACATCAATGCGAGCTGTGGCAAGAAGGTTTGCTGTGTCTGTCAGCGTAGTGTCCAGAGCATGGAGGCGCTACCAGGAGACAGGCCAGTATATCAGGAGACGTGGAGGAGGCCGTAGGAGGGCAACAACCCAGCAGCAGGACCGCTACCTCCGCCTTTGTGCAAGGAGGAGCAGGAGGAGCACTGTCAGAGCCCTGCAAAATGACCTCCAGCAGGCCACAAATGTGCATGTTTCTGCTCAAACGGTCAGAAACAGACTCCATGAGGGTGGTATGAGGGCCCGACGTCCACGGGTGGGGGTTGTGCTTTACAGCCCAACACCGTGCAGGACGTTTTGCATTTGCCAGAGAACACCAGGATTGGCAAATTCGCCACTGGCGCCCTATGCTCTTCACAGATGAAAACAGGTTCACACTTGAGCACATGTGACAGACGTGACAGAGTCTGGAGACGCCGTGGAGAAGGTTCTGCTGCCTGCAACATCCTCCAGCATGACCGGTTTGGCGGTGGGTCTGTCATGGTTTGGGGTGGCATTTCTTTGGGGGTCTGCACAGCCCTCGATGTGCTCGCCAGAGGTAGCTTGACTGCCATTAGGTACCGAGATGAGATCCCCAGACCCCTTGTGAGAACATATGCTGGTACGGTTGGCCCTGGGTTCGTCCTAATGCAAGACAATGCTAGACCTCATGTGGCTGGACTGTGTCAGCAGTTCCTGCAAGAGGAAAGCATTGATGCTATGGACTGGCCCGCCCGTTCCCCAGACCTGAATCCAATTGAGCACATCTGGGACATCATGTCTCGCTCCATCCACCAACGCCACATACGTTGCACCACAGACTGTCCAGGAGTTTAGTCCAGGTCTGGGAGGAGATCCCTCAGGAGACCATCCGCCACCTCATCAGGAGCATACCCAGGCGTTGTAGGTAAGTCATACAAGCACGTGGAGGCCACACACACTACTGAGCCTCATTTTGACTTGTTTTAAGGACATTACATCAAAGTTGGATCAGCCTGTAGTGTGGATTTCCACTTTAATTTTGAGTCTGACTCCAAATCCAGACCTCCATGGGTTGATAAATTTGATTTCCATTGATAATTTTTGTGTGATTTTGTTGTCAGCACATTCAACTATGTAAAGAAAAAAAGTATTTAATAAGAATATTTCATTCATTCAGATCTAGGATGTGTTATTTTAGTGTTCCCTTTATTTTTTTGAGCAGTGTATTTGATACAGAAACCTTTGTTTGCAATTACAGAGATCATACGTTTCCTGTAGTTCTTGACCAGGTTTGCACACACTGCAGCAGGGATTTTGGCCCACTCCTCCATACAGACCTTCTCCAGATCCTTCAGGTTTCGGGGCTATCGCTGGGCAATACGGACTTTCAGCTCCCTCCAAAGATTTTCTATTGGGTTCAGGTCTGGAGACTGGCTAGGCCCCTCCAAGACCTTGAGATGCTTCTTACGGAGCCACTCCTTAGTTGCCCTGGCTGTGTGTTTCGGGTCGTTGTCATGCTGGAAGACCCAGCCACGACCCATTTTCAATGCTCTTACTGAGGGAAGGAGGTTGTTGGCCAAGATCTCACGATACATGGCCCCATCTATCCTCCCCTCAATACGGTGCAGTCGTCCTGTCCCCTTTGCAGAAAAGCATTCCCAAATAATGATGTTTCCACCTCCATGCTTCACGGTTCGGATGGTGTTCTTGGGGTTGTACTCATCCCTCTTCTTCCTCCAAACATGGCGAGTGGAGTTTAGATCAAAAAGCTGTATTTTTGTCTCATCAGACCACATGACCTTCTCCCATTGGCAAACTTCAGACGGGCCTGGACATGCGCTGGCTTGAGCAGGGGGACCTGGCGTGCGCTGCAGGATTTTAATCCATGACGGCGTAGTGTGTTACTAATGGTTTTCTTTGAGACTGTGGTCCCAGCTCTCTTCAGGTCATTGACCAGGTCCTGCCGTGTAGTTCTGGGCTGATCCCTCACCTTCCTCATGATCATTGATGCCCCACGAGGTGAGATCTTGCATGGAGTCCCAGACCGAGGGTGATTGACCGTCATCTTGAACTTCTTCCATTTTCTAATAATTGCGCCAACAGTTGTTGCCTTCTCACGAGCTGCTTGCCTATTTCCTGTAGCCCATCCCAGCCTTGTGCAGGTCTACAATTTTATCCCTGATGTCCTTACACAGCTCACTGGTCTTGGTTATTGTGGAGAGGTTGGAGTCTGTTTGATTGAGTGTGTGGACAGGTGTCTTTTATACAGGTAACGAGTTCAAACAGGTGCGGTTAATACAAGTAATGAGTGAAGAACAGGAGGACTTCTTAAAGAAAAACTAACAGGTCTGTGAGAGACGTAATTCTTACTGGTTGGTAGGTGATCAAATACTTATGTCATGCAATAAAATGCAAATTAATTACTTAAAAATCATACAATGTGATTTTGTGGATTTTTGTTTTTGATTCAGTCTCTCACAGTTGAAGTGTACCTATGATAAAAATGACAGACCTCTACATGCTTTTTAAGTAGGAAACACTGACGATTTTGTAGGTTATCAAATACTTGTTCTACCCACTGTATCTGCAACAAATGTTACTGATCTGTTAAAGTCTCTAATTTAAGAATTTTCTCATCTCTTCCTGGGGTCCAGCAAAATGAAGGCAGACATATATACACAATTAAAAACGTTACATTACATTTTACAACAGATTTCACAACACATTGTGTGCCCTCTACTACCGTATATCTAAAAAAAAAAAAAATCCATGTGTACTTGTGTGTATGTAATCATGTGTATGTGCGTCTGTCTGTGCATGTGTCTCTTCACAGTCCCCACTGTTCAATAAGGTATGTTTTTATCTTGGTGCATCCTTTACGGAGTAAAGATACGCACCTCTGAACAAGTCACACATACCCATAGCCTACATAGTACAATGTCATATGAACTGACCTATACAGAGTACATTTATATTGATAGATGGATTAATATTTGGATATCTATGTCCCTTCACTTCCCAAAGTTATGACATAGCAGCCAGCCACCTGGTCTTTTGTTGTGTGCTAAAAGAAATTGCCTTATCCACTCAACCTGTGAAGCTGTTAGGATAATTAATCTGTTTTCCATTCTGCAGATAGACTGACAGACTGTGTCCATTGTTGCAGATCTGCTCATCTCACATGTGATCATAAAGCCACCAGTGAATCCATTGTTGAGGCTACTTTGAGCCACTGGTCAGAGTGGATCTGGTGTGACATCTTTTGGTAGATCATCAGGTGGATAACCTCAACACCCAGAAACAATCAGCTACTATATTTTGATGGAGACTAGGCTGTTTGTTGCAAGGGACTAGGAGGATGTACGTGAATGCTTGGCGAGACAGACACACGGAGAGAGACATGTAGCGAGTTCAATCTAACCTCAGAAAAATCTTCAAGCGCCAGAATAGTTGCAAGAAGGTGCCACTTGGAGGCGTCCGTCGCATATGTTTAATCACACACAATCACACAGAAAGTGTGCTTGGGGGGAAGAGAGAAAATGTTTTGTACTGTTTATCCTGACGTCAGTTAGTACGGATTGCACTACTGCCGTTGTCTCGCACCCACGTTTCAGCAAGAATTCGGGAATCGATAGGCTGGAGTCCACAACTTGCAGATCGGTCCTCGAGGAGTCACTGAAATGATTTCTGCAGCTATTCCAAACTGGACTAAAACAGCACAATGAACACCTGCGCTTTTCTGCTGCTCCTGGCCGTACAAATCTACGCCGAAGGCATAGAGGGACCAACAGGTAAAGAGACATTTCTTCCTGTTTTCAAGTCACTGCGCACTTGGGAAGCGATGCATCCAGTTTGGCAAGCTCTAAATCGCTGTGTTGAGCCTGAAAAGGGGTGTGAAAGGTGTCGCAGTATGTTTCCCGCAGTTAACTTTATTCATAGGAGATGGAAGGTTCGATTTATTGGATAATGAAGAGGGCTTACTGAGATAATTGTCAAGAGGCGAGATAATGGGCTCTTCATAAGAATAGACAACTTCGTTATGAAAATGTGTTTTATTAGATTGCTACGAATCTGAGGATAGTGCTTGTTTTGTGAGAAAGATTTGCCTCTGCATTCCAGATCAGAATCATCCTCACATTCCCGCTTTTTGTTATAGCTTTATGGTATGTAAAGGGAGGGTAGTCTAGGGTATGTTATTGGTATATTCGCCTAATCGTTTATAGCCCGTATTTCCCCCTTGGAAGTAGGCTATTCAAACAGTGCGTCGGTATTGTTTGCTACTTTAATTCTAGATTAACATTTCTGGACATGAAATTGCATTCCAACGTGTAAATGTGGATACAGCTTTACCGATGTTTTGTGTTGAGTTTTAAAGCCTCTTATCTGATGGAAATATGCAGACTGAAGGAAAATCATGCTTTGATTGAGAACATGTGCTGGCAAGTGGCTACACTGACATCTTCAACCTGACCCAGTCTGTAATCCCTTCATGTTTCAAGCAGGCCCTATGCCCAAGAACACCAAGGTAACTGTCTAAATGACCATTGCCCCATAGCATTCACATCTATAGGCAGAAAGGCTAGTAATGGCTCACATCACCCCAAACACCCTGGACCCATTTCAATTTGCATACTGCCTCCACTGTTGACTCAATCTGTATTGCACTCCACAGTCCACACCCTCTCCCACCTGGAGGAACACCTACAATATATATACAAAAGTATGTGGACACCCATTCAAATGAGTGGATTTGGCTATTTCAGCCACAACCGTTGCTGACGTGTATAAAATTGAGCACACAGCCATGCAATCTCCATAGTCAAACATTGGCAGTAGATGGCCTTACTGACGAGCTCAGTGACTTTCAATGTGGCACCGTCATAAGATGCCACGTTTCCAACAAGTCAGTTCTTAAAAATTTGAACCACTAGGCTACCTGCCGCCCCCAGATTGGGCTACAATCTGAGGTGCAGTTAACTAATGAATTTATCCTCTGCAGCAGAGGTCTTTCTTTCTTGTGAAAGTCCCCACGAGAGCCAGTTTCATCATAGCGCTTTATGGTTTTTGCAACTGCACTTGAATAAACATTCATAGTTCTTGAAATTTTCCACATTGACTGACCTTCATGTCTTAAAGTAATGATGGACTGTCGTTTCTCATTGCTTATTTGAGCTGTTCTTGCCATAATATGGACTTGGTCTTTTACCAAATAGGGATATCTTCTGTATACCACCACCTACTTTGTCACAACACTGATTGGCTCAAATGCATTGAGAAGGAAAGAAATTCCACAAATTAACTTTTAAGAAAGGACACCTGTTAACTGAAATGCATTCCAGGTGACTACCTCATGAAGCTGGTTGAGAGAAGAAAGCAGCCAACAAGTGCTCAGCATATGTGGGAACTCCTTCAAGGCTGTTGGAAAAGCATTCCATGTGAAGCTGGTTGAGAGAAGGCCAAGAGTGTGCAAAGCTGTCGTCAAGGCAAATGGTGGCTACTTTGAAGAATCTAAAATATAATATACACTGCTCAAAAAAATAAAGGGAACACTTAAACAACACAATGTAACCCCAAGTCAATCACACTTCTGTGAAATCAAACTGTCCACTTAGAAACCAACACTGATTGACAATACATTTCACATGCTGTTGTGCAAATGGAATAGACAACAGGTGGAAATTATAGGCAATTAGCAAGACACCCCCAATAAAGGAGTGGTTCTGCAGGTGGGGACCACAGACCACTTCTCAGTTCCTATGCTTCCTGGCTGATGTTCTGTTCACTTTTGAATGCTGGCGGTGCTTTCACTCTAGTGGTAGCATGAGACGGAGTCTACAACCCATACAAGTGGCTCAGGTAGTGCAGCTCATCCAGGGTGGCACATCAATGCGAGCTGTGGCAAGAAGGTCTGCTGTGTCTGTCAGCGTAGTGTCCAGAGCATGGAGGCGCTACCAGGAGACAGGCCAGTACATCAGGAGACGTGGAGGAGGCCGTAGGAGGGCAACAACCCAGCAGCAGGACCGCTACCTCCGCCTTTGTGCAAGGAGGAGCAGGAGGAGCACTGCCAGAGCCCTGCAAAATGACCTCCAGCAGGCCACAAATGTGCATGTGTCTGCTCAAACGGAAACAGGCTCCATGAGGGTGGTATGAGGGCCCAACGTCCACAGGTGGGGGTTGTGCTTACAGCCCAACACCGTGCAGGACGTTTGGTATTTGCCAGAGAACACCAAGATTGGCAAATTCGCCACTGGCGCCCTGTGCTCTTCACAGATGAAAGCAGGTTCACACTGAGCACGTGACAGACATGACAGAGTCTGGAGACGCCGTGGAGAACGTTCTGCTGCCTGCAACATCATCCAGCATGACCGGTTTGGCGGTGGGTCAGTCATGGTGTGGGGTGGCATTTCTTTGGGGGGCCACACAGCCCTCGATGTGCTCGCCAGAGGTAGCCTGACTGCCATTAGGTACCGAGATGAGATCCTCAGACCCCTTGTGAGACCATATGCTGGTGCCGTTGGCCCTGGGTTCGTCCTAATGCAAGACAATGCTAGACCTCATGTGGCTGGAGTGTGTCAGCAGTTCCTGCAAGAGGAAGGCCCGCCCGTTCCCCAGACCTGAATCCAATTGAGCACATCTGGGATATCATGTCTTGCTCCATCCGCCAACGCCACATTGCACCACAGACTATCCAGGAGTTGGCGGATGCTTTAGTCCAGGTCTGGGAGGAGATCCCTCAAGAGACCATCCGCCACCTCATCAGGAGCATGCCCAGGCGTTGTAGGTAGGTCATACAGGCACGTGGAGGCCACACACACTACTGAGCCTCATTTTGACTTGTTTTAAGGACATTACATCAAAGTTGGATCAGCCTGTAGTGTGGTTTTCCACTTTAATTTTGAGTGTGACTCCAAATCCAGACCTCCATGGGTTGATAAATTTGATGTCCATTGATCATTTTTATGTGATTTTGTTGTCAGCACATTCAGCTATGTAAATAAAAAAGTATTTAATAAGAATATTTAATTCATTCAGATCTAGGATGTGTTATTTTAGTGTTCCCTTTATTTTTTTGAGCAGTGTATATTGATTTGTTTAACCCTTTTTGGGTTACTACATTATTCCATATTATTCTACAATGTAGAAAATAGTAAATATAAAGTAAAACCCTTGAATGAGTAGGTGTGACCTATCTTTTGACTGGTATTGTATACTAAATAATACAGTTGAAGTTGGAAGTTTACATACACCTTAGCCAAATACATTTAAACTTAGTTTTTCACTATTCCTGACATTTAATCCTAGTAAAAATCCCTGTCTTAGGTCAGTTAGGATCACCACTTTATTTTAAGATTGTGAAATGTCAGAATAATAGTAGAGGGAATTATTTATTTCAGCTTTTATTTCTTTCATCACATTCCCAGTGGGTCAGAAGTTTACATGCACTCAATTAGTATTTGGTAGCATTGCCTTTATATTGTTTAACTTGGGTCAAATGTTTTGGGTAGCCTTCCACAAGCTTCCCACAATAAGTTGGGTGAATTTTGGCCCATTCCTCCTGACAGAGCAGGTGTAACTGAGTCAGGTTTGCAGGCCTCTTTGCTCGCACACACTTTTTCAGTTCTACCCACACATTTTCTATGGGATTGAGGTCAGGGCTTTGTGATGGCCACTCCAATACCTTGACTTTGTTGTCCTTAAGCCATTTTTCCACAACTTTGGAGATGTATGCTTGGGGTCATTGTCCATTTGGAAGACCCATTTGCGACCAAGCTTTAACTTCCTGACTGATGTCTTGAGATGTTGCTTCAATATATCCACATAATTTTCCTCCCTCATGATACCATCTATGTTGTGAAGTGCACCAGTCCCTCCTGCAGCAAAGCACCCCCACAACATGATGCTGCCACCCCTGTGCTTCACGTTTGGGATGGTGTTCTTCAGCTTCCCCATTTTTTCCTCCAAACATAACGATTGTCATTATGGCCAAACAGTTAAATTTTTGTTTCATCAGACCAGAGGACATTTCTCCAAAAAGTATGATCTTTGTCCCCATGTGCAGTTGCAAACCGTAGTCTGTTTTTTATGGCGGTTTTGGAGCAGTGGCTTCTTCCATGCTGAGTGGCCTTTCAGTTTATGTCGATATAGGACTAATTTTACTGTGGATATAGATACTTTTGTACCTGTTTCCTCCAGCATCTTCACAAGGTCCTGTGCTGTTGTTCTGGGATTGATTTGCACTTTTCGCACCAAAGTACGTTCATCTCTAGGAGACAGAACACTTCTCCTTCCTGAGCGGTATGATGGCTGCGTGGTCCCATGGTGTTCACACTTGCAAACTATTGTTTGTACGTTTTCAGGCGTTTGGAAACTGCTCCCAAGGATGAACCAGACTTTTGGAGGTCTGCAGTTGTTTTTCTGATGTCTTGGCTAATTTCTTTTGATTTTCCCATGATGTCCAGCAAAGTGGCACTGAGTTTGAATTTTGGCCTTAAAATACACCCACAGGTACACCTCCAATTGACTCAGGCTAATTGACATAATTTATCAGCTTCTAAAGCCATGACATAATTTTCTGGAATTTTCCAAGCTGTTTAAAGGCACAGTCAACTTAGTTTATGTAAACATTTGACCCACTGAAATTGTGATACAGTGAAATAATCTCTCTGTAAACAATTGTTGAAAAATGTACTTGTGTCATGCACAAAGTAGATGTCCTAACCGACTTGCCAAAACTATAGTTTGTTAACAAGATATTTATGGAGTGGTTGAAAAGCAGGTGGCAAATTAGTTTGCAACGAGCCAGGCGGCCCAAACTGCTGCGTATACCCTGACTCTGTTGCACAGAACGCAAGAGAACTGACACAATTAAATTATAAGAAATTCATCTTAGCAGGTAATATTAACTAAATGTGCAGGTTTAAAAGTATATACTTGTGTATTGATTTCAAGAAAGATGTTGATGTTTATGGTTAGGTACACATTGGTGCAACGATTCAATGATAAATTAACAGGCAACGCATTGATTATATGCAACGTAGGACAAGCTAGATAACTACACGTGGTTGATGATATTACTAGTTTAACTAGTGATTATGTTAAGATACATTTATTGCTAGCTAGCACCTTACCTTGGCTCCTTGCTGCACTTGCATAACAGGTAGTCAGCCTGCCACACAGTCTCCTCGTGGAGTGCAATGTAATCGGCCATGATCGGTGTCCAAAACTTCAGATTGTTATGAAAACTTGAAATCGGCCCTAAGTAATCGGCCATTCCGATTAATCGGTCGACCTCTACTAGAAACATGATTGATTTGTAATTCATATATAGAGAAAAAAACTATGCATTTCTAATTCCCTTCATCTGCATTAATCTGAGGACACAGGATAGTATTTCAATGAGATACTTTTAAGCACCAGTCAAAAGTTTGGACACACCTACTCATTCCACGATTTTTCTTTATTTTTACTATTTTCTACATTGTAGAATAATAGTGAAGACATCACAACTATGAAATAACACTGGTCTCCTGCATTCTGTAGTACAGGCATGGCCTGCTCTCCCTTGTGTAAGGAATTAGGCACTTTCACATGTTTACTACAGTGTGTATTGTAGACTGCACAGTAGCCTAATAAACAAATAACCACATTTCATTGATAAAAAATACTCTTTCAAAATGCAGATTTTGATTTAGTTATGGATCCGTAATGAATTACTATGGGAATAAATATCACTGATTTACAGAAATATTGGAACAAAGTTGTCTAATGAAGGCAAACAATTTAGAATCCTCCAATCCTGTAGACTGCTCCCGACCGTCACATTGTACGGCACCATATTTTCCATTCCATCCTAATGGAAACCCTCAGGGTTTCTTTTTTTCTCTCATTTTTTTCTGAATGGAAACACCATAATATTAATCACTGTATATGCCATGAAAATAACTTTTCAACATTTAAGATGGATACAACACAATAGTGTGTCATACACAACACACATGCAACAAAACCATGTTTGCAAATATGAATTGTTATGAGGCAAATCATTAAGTGGAATGGCTTGAAATTAGAAAATTATTAAATCACATGCAGATAATTAAAAGAGGTCAAATGGAACTGTGACGCTTCACTAGGAACATCTGATTGTGTCAACAGAGATTTACACGCTATTTATTATTTAGTTGGTGAACTGGGGTCTTGCAGCGCCCAACATCAGCATGATTTTCTTCCAATTAGCCAATTACAGTGGTGTGTTGTCTGTGGATCATCATACGAGTGATTGGACTCCCCCCACACTTCTCCATGTGTGTCTGCTGGTTGCACAGATGAGGCGACGTTATGTTGATTCGGCCTTGACTTTAAAGCAAGGGTTGGAACTGGTTCTGGGAACAGAACAGAAAACCGGAAAATAACTAAATTATTTGACAAACAGAACCCGAATCGGAAACTAAAGTATACAGTTCTGCAACAGAATTGTTATTTTATTTTATTTATTCCATTTATTTAACTTTTATTTAAATAGGCAAGTCAGTTAAGAACAAATTCTTATTTACAATGACGGCCTACTCTTGTTTAAAAGCTTGGGAGCCAGTTAATAATGTTATTTTACGTTGCAGGCATTATTTTCAGTTCCCTAAAATTGCAACAAAGCGCCTATGCAAAGCCCTCACTCTTTCTCAAATTATTCCAACGTCTGCCAGGCAGCTGGAAATCTTTGCCTGTGTGTGTGTGGGCTACCTGCCCCTCCCTTCTGAAGCATGTTACTGTAGCCTACTGACAATGTTACAAGCATGATTCAGAAATTAGGGAGATATATTTATTAAAATAATGGATTTAACTTTTTCAATGCTAGTTAAGGACACTATACTGTAGTTATCGCGTTTCACGTTGGATTTATTAACAACAAAAAGGTAAGACCTGTTTTTCATTCTAGTGCTGCTCTGCACACACAAGCTTGTTAGCTATCAAGCTAATGTTTGCTCTGGTCCAACTTTAAACCAGCTGGGAAGTTCAAAGACATTCAAAGTTCCTCCATAGAAGCCATTCCAACGTAGGTATAATTCTGTGGGCCTAATTCAGAAAATGCATGTCATAACAAAATGCCCAGCGCTTCAGGGCAAGCTTCCTCCATCCTCTCTTGCTCTCTTCTCAGCCGCAAAATTTCAGTTGCATCTCACACCCTACACCATGACTGGCAGCACAGTGTATGTGCTTATATTTCATTATGATTAAACCATGCTGTTACTGCAAAATACAATTTGCTCTTAACGACTTTCCTATACAGATTAAATTGCTTACCTGCTCCATAGCAAGCTGTTCTAGCCTCACGGATTGGTGAAGTAATTTAATGTCGAGCTAAATGTCGATTTCAGAGGTTTTAAAAAGAAACAGAAAGGAACGATATAAACCAGTACTTTTTTGAGGTTCAAACCGTCTCAGAACTTTATTTTGCTGGTTGGAACAGTGGAACGAAACCAAAACAATAATGGTTCTGTTCAAAAGAAACAATTGGAAAACCAACAACACTTTGCATTCTCTGGGTAGCCTGGCTACTCAAGCTATATAGAATAAGCTGAGAGTCAGAGAGGAAGATGAATGGGGCCCCTGCCGAAGAGCGTGCCTGCCTTGACGGGGCATACAAATCACAGCACTTGGTGTCAAGCTTAAATTCATAAAAAACACACATGGATAAGTTAGATTTTCCGCTGCCTGTAAGATGAGTAACCCAGTCGGGGTCTGGCACCCATCCACGTAGCCTTGCCACATTAATATATCAGTGGGAAGGGGAGCAGAGACAGGACTGCAGAGCACAGCACTCCTCACATAAGTACACTGCTTAATCACACAAGGCTGGGGAGGACGGGAGGAGGATGGTCTGGGGGACACCTAGGGGGTTATAGCACCATACTGGTAACCTGCTCTGAGACAAACCACTCCCACTCTGTCTTTTCATTGGCTATCCACAATTCCACCCAGGACCACACAAATAGTGCTGCTTAGATTAAGAGTGAAGTTATCTGATCTGTCCAGGACAAATTGATTTCTCTTCTCTCTTGCTTTTCTCTCTCCCTCTCTCTCTCTCCCTCCAGATGTTGGTTGGTCTGGCTCGTGGTGGAAGTGTTTCCCCTCTGTGGGTCCAAAAACAACATTGATAGCTTTTTATTTTGTAATGATGTGCAACCACCTCTCTTATACTTTTACCTCTATTATTCATTCGCACTCACTGGTCTCTTTGTAATAGTCTTAAACCAAATTAACGTCTCGAAAAATTAACCCAATATGACTACAGACCCAGCTGACTCTCAGAGGCCGGTATCTAAGCTAAACATGTAGAGTATGATATTCAGTGCATATTTCATAATCCACTCAATCAAGCTCCTCCCAAGAGAAACATGAATGGATATATAGCATGCGTTTAACTGGCGTCAAGGGGTTGCTCTCATCTAAACTCAACAAAAAAAGAAACGTCCCTTTTTCAGGACCCTGTCCTTCAAAGATAATTCGTAAAAATCAAAATGACTTCACAGATCTTCATTGTAAAGGGTTTCAACACTGTTTCCCATGCTTGTTCAATGAACCATAAACAATTCATGAACATGCACCTGTGGAACAGCTTACAGACGGTAGGCAATTAAGGTCACAGTTAGGAAAACCTAGGACACTAAAGAGGCCTGTCTACTGACTCTGAAAAACACAACAAGAAAAATGCCCAGGGTCCCTGCTCATCTGTGTGAACTTGCCTTAGGCATGCTGCAAGGAGGCAGGAGGATTGCAGATGTGGCTAGGGCAATACGTTGCAATGTCCGTACTGTGAGACGCCTAAGACAGCGCTACAGGGAGACAGGATGGACAGCTGATCGTCCTCACAGTGGCAGAACACGTGTAACATCACCTGCACAGGATCGGTACATCCGAACATCACACCTGTGGGATAGGTACAGGATGGCAACAACAACTGCCTGAGTTACACCAGGAACGCACAATCCCTCCATCAGTTCTCAGACTGTCTGCAATAGGCTGAGAGAGGCTGGACTGAGGGCTTGTAGGCCGGTTGGCTGGTGAGGACCTGCCTTACATCACCGGCAGCAACGTCGCCTATGGGCACAAACCCAACCTCGCTGGACCAGACAGGACTGGCAAAAAGTGCTCTTCACTGACGAGTTGCGGTTTTGTCTCACCAGGGGTGATGGTCGGATTCGAGTTTATCATTGAAGGAATGAGCGTTACACCGAGGCCTGTACTCTGAAGAGGGATTGTTTGGAGGTGGAGGATCCATCATGGTCTAGGGCGGTGTGTCACAGCATCATCGGACTGAGCTTGTTGTCATTGCAGGCAATCTCAACGCTGTGCGTTACAGGGAAGACATCCTCCTCCCTCATGTGGTACCCTTCCCGTAGGCTCATCCTGACATCACCCTCTAGCATGACAATGCCACCAGCCATACTGCTCGTTCTGTGTGATTTCCTGCAAGACAGGAATGTCAGTGTTCTGCCATGGCCAGCGAAGAGCCTGGATCTCAATCCCATTGAGCACGTCTGGGACCTGTTGGATCGGAGGGTGAGGGCTAGGGCCATTCCCCACAGAAATGTCTGGGAACTTGCAGGTGCCTTGGTGGAAGAGTTGGATAATATCTCACAGCAAGAGCTGGCAAATCTGGTACAGTCCATGCGGAGGAGATGCACTGCAGTACTTAATGCAGCTGGTGACCACACCAGATACTGACTGTTACTTTTGATTTTGACCCCCCTTTTTTCAGGAACACATTATTCACTTTCTGTTAGTCACATGTCTGTGGAACTTGTTCGGTTTAAGTCTCAGTTGTTGAGTATTGTTATGCTCATACAAATATTTACTCATGTTAAGTTTGCTGAAAATAAACTCAGTTGACAGTGAGAGGACATTTCTTTTTTTGCTGAGTTTATAAAGCAAAATGCTTAGGAATGACACTGTTTGTCTGTCTGTGTGGATGTTCTAGCATGTCCTGCCAGCAATAACTGATGTTGCTGCTGGTGTTGAAGACAGTGGCTCTGCTCTAATAATAAGAGCACATTCTCACGAGGCAGTCATTTTGACAAACTGTGCCGCTTCATATCGAGAATCTTCGGCATTAAGATGAGATGAAATCATAAAATGAGGGATGACACAGAAAAATTGGCACAGATTATGCCAGTTAGCCGACAGAGCAGAGGAGGTGAGGGGTAGAAGTGTTAGATAGGGATCCCGTATCATTTAAGAGCAATTGGACGTAATAATAATCTGGTTGAAAACGGCCTACATGGCATCGATATTGGTCAAGCATTTATTCCAGTGCCAAAATGGACTAAAAAGTGTAAGTAGGATTAGGGCTAGTACAATTATTGTGTAATAAACAAATATGGACAATAAACATTATTTTTTTCTGCATATTGGGGCGGCAGGGTAGCCTAGTGGTTAGAGCGTTGGACGAGTAACCGGAAGGTTGCAAGTTCAAACCCCCGAGCTGACAAGGTACAAATCTGTCGTTCTGCTCCTGAACAGGCAGTTAAGCCACTGTTCCTAGGCTGTCATTGAAAATAAAAATGTGTTCTTAACTGACTTTCCTTGCCTTAATACATTTTAGGAGAAGGGGGTTGCAACTTCAAGTAGATATAGTTGTTTTAATATATATATATTTTTACATTAAGTGGGTAAAGTTGGTCATAATTTCACGAATAGAACTGCACCATTGGGAGGAGAAGCTTCATTTGTTTTTTTTAAACATTTGTTTTTGAGACAGCGGTGTCACCAAAGCGGAGTTGTATTTATGAGGTTTGTTATAGCTATTTTCATGAGATGCATTATAAGCAAACATTTTTTTTTTTTTTTACAAAAATATCTATTATGACAATCACCTTTGCCATGACAATTAATCGTTACCCAAAATTCCATAATCTTCACAGTATTTTAAGTAAAAATACTTTAAAGTACTTAATGTTTTTTGGGGGGTATCTGTACTTTACTATTTATATTTTTGACAACTTTTACTACACTACATTCCTAAAGAAAATAATGTATTTTTTAGTCTATACATTTTCCTTGACACCCAAAATTACTTTTTACATTTTTAATGCTTATCAAAAGAACATGCCTGCTCATCCCTACTGCCTCTGATCTGGACTCACCAAACACAAACATTCTTTGTTTGTTAACGAGTGTGCAATAGAGATTGCGTCATCTGTGGATCTGTTGGGGCGGTATTCAAATTGGAGTGGGTCTAGGGTTTCAGGGATAATGGTGTTGATGTGAGCCATGACCAGCCTTTCAAAGCACTTCATGGCTACAGACGTGAGCCCTACGGGTCAGTAGTCCTTTAGGCAGGTTACCTTAGTGTTCTTGGGCACAGGGACTATGGTGGTCTGCTTGAAACATATCGGTATTACAGACTCGGTCAGGGACAGGTTGAAAATGTCAGTGAAGACATTTGCCAGTTGGTCAGCTATGCTCGGCGTACGTGAGAATGCTATTCATTGACTACATAGAGCTCAGCATTCAATACCATAGTGCCCTCAAAGCTCATCATGTAGCTAAGGACCCTGGGACTAAACACTTCCCTCTGCAACTGGATCCTGGACTTCTGATGGGCTACCCCCAGGTGGTAAGGGTAGGTAACAACACATCCGCCACGCCAATCCTCAACACGGGGGCCCCCCATGGGCGGGTGCTCAGTCCCCTCCTGTACTCCCTGTTGACTCATGACTGCATGGCCAGGCACGACTCCAACACCTTCATTAAGTTAGCTGATGACACAACAGCCTGATCACCGACAACAATGAGACAGACTCTAGGGAGGAGGTAGGAGACCTGGTTGTGTGGTGCCAGGACAGCAACCTCTCCCTCAATGTGATCAAGACCAAGGACATGATTGTGGACTACAGGAAAAGGAGGACCGAGCACGCCCCTATTCTTATCGACGGGGCTGTAGTGGAACAGGTTGAGAGCTTCAAGTTCCTTGGTGTCCCCATCAGCAACAAACTACCATGGTCCAAAAACACCAAGACAGTCGTGAAGAGGGCACAACAAAGCCTATTCCCCTCAGAAGGCTGAAAAGATTTGGCATGGGTCCTCAGATCCTCATAAAGTTCTACATCTGCGCCATCAAGAGCATCACTGCCTGGTATGGCAACTGCTCGGCCTCCGACCGCAAGGCATTACAGAGGGTAGTGCGTACGGCCCAGTACATCACTGGGGCCAAGCTTTCTGCCATCCAGGACCTGTATACCAGGCAGTGTCAGAGGACGTTCCTAAAAATGGTCAAAGTCTCCAGCCACCCTAGTCATAGACTGTTCTCCCTGCTACTGCACGGAAGCGGTACCAGAGCGCCAAGTCTAGGTCCCAAAGGGCTTCTAAACAGCTTCTACCTCCAAGCCATAAGACTCGCTAATCAAATGGCTACCCACACTATTTGCATTTCTCCCCCACTCCCTTTTACGCTGCTGCTACTCTGTTTATTATTTATGCATAGTCACTTTAACTATATCCTGTCTAGAACCTAGTTCCGCTAGCGGAACCCCTCGCCAACAGCGAATGAAATTGCAAATACAAATGAAGAGAGATCTCATATCAAATTTCTCAAACACACAAGTATTAGGCACCATTTTAAAGATACAATTCTCTTTAATCCAGCCACAGTGTCTGATTTCAAAAGTGCTTTACAGCGAAAGCTCCACAAACGATTATGTTAGGTCACCACCAACTCACAGAAAAACCCAGCCATTTTTTCCAGCCAAAGAGAGGAGTCACAAAAAGCACAAATAAAGAGAAAATGAATCACTAACCTTTGATGATCTTCATCAGATGACACTCATAGGACTTTATGTTACACAATACATGTATGTTTTGTTTGGTAAAGTTCATATTTATATCCCAAAATCTTATTTTACATTGGCGTGTTACGTTCAGTAGTTCCAGTGATATTGCAGAGAGCAACATGTATTCACAGAAATACTCATAATAAATGTTGATGAAAATACAACTATTATACATGAAACTTTAGATACACTTCTCCTTAATGCAACCACTGTGTCAGATTTCAAAAAAACTTTATAAATGTTGATTAAAATACAACTATTATACATTAAAACCTCTTAAGGCTCCCCTGCATTTTTTCAAAATTTTGTTAAAAATCGCGCAACATTTCAACGTCCTGCTACTCATGCCAGGAATATAGTATATGCATATATGTATATGCATAGTATGTGTGGAATTTTTCAGTTTTTGATTTGTTAAAAAAGTTTGAAATATCCAATAAATGTTCCACTTCATGATTGTGTCCCACTTGTTGTTGATTCTTCACAAAAAAATACAGTTTTATATCTTTGTTTGAAGCCTGAAATGTGGCAAAAGGTCGCAAAGTTCAAGGGGGCCGAATACTTTCGCAAGTCACTGTAGCCTCACATGTGAATCATTAAAGAGTGGGTGGGGCTAATGCTTAAAAGGGTGTGCCCAATGCTGAATGGGTGTAGACAAAGAAGAGCTTCCCAGTAGGTACCAAAACTTTTTCTCAAAAGTAATCTTACAAGTTTATCAACTTTCAAAGCAGAATTACTTTCCCATTGTTCCTCAACTGTAGTGTATGATATACCATTTTCTAGCTCGGAGTGTCGATTTTTATCCAATGTATAAAACACCATTTCAAATTTTGCTACATTAGACCGAATCGAGTCCGTTGGTCACATTTATTGTAATGAAAACATGCTATGTGTTGCAGTAGGCCTTTAGAATAATACAAAACATATCCTTGACTCTATCCAAGTTGATGAGGGGGAAACAAACGATGCTAGTCAGCCTGCACAGCCGGCCCATCGAAACTATACCGAAACTAATTTCACACATAACAAGAGTTACCCTATAGGCAAGATTAAATTGACAATAATAGTAATCTGATCTAACTGATTAGGCCTATCAATTGTCAAATTGTACATGAAGAGATGAGCACATCTTGTAATTGACAGATTCAGGGAAAGGCTTTATCAAATCCTCCTGAGTCACATGCAGGTAAAACCTTTGGATTTCCCTATAGTATCTGGAAGAGCATATTCTGCAGTTTCTTTGACACTTTGTCAAATAACTCTCAAAATTCAGGTGCAGGTCTATTTCCAAATTTCACTTTTTCCAATAATATATGTCCTGTCCATGCATTCAGCACATGACCACTCGCACAGCAGCATTGTTCTGGCTGCGAAGCAAAGACGAGTAACATAATAAACTTACAATTAAAATATGCTTTTCTGTCGGCAATGGATGAATGGGTAGCGGTTTTGAGGTTTTGGACTTCTAGGACTTTGAAGAATTATACAAAACATATCCTTGGCTCTATCTAAATAAATAACTACTGTTTTATATATATATTTATTTTTATTTTACCTTTATTTAACTAGGCAAGTCAGTTAAGAACAAATTCTTATTTTCAATGACAGCCTAGGAACAGTGGGGGGTAGAACGACAGATTTGTACCTTGTCAGCTCGTGGATTTGAACTTGCAACCTTGCGGTTACTAGTCCAACGCTCTAACCACTAGGTTAGGTTACCACTAGCTGGAAGTAGCACATCAGTTGGTGTTGATGAAGAGGCATATTGAGAAAGAAGAATATTGCAGTCCCGATATTCACGTTCGTAGCAAATCTTGCCTCTAATGCCGCCATTTCCTCTTGGGCAGCCCAAAGATTGGGTCGGAATTACAGCCCAGGGCAGATGAGTCAAAGTAGATGCCGGAATTGGGATAAGTAACTGCCGATCTGATGTTCAAAAGTTATTGTAGGTTGTAAGAAATAATAGCAGACAGATGTCGTGAAAATAGAGTAAAATTAAACTACAAAATAATCACAAAATAGCAAAGTTGGGCTGGAGCTTGCAAAACAGCGGCCATCCAGTACGGCGCAATCTATTTACACCAGGACCCGCCGGTGTAACTGCTAAACTGCTGGTTGACTGTACACTGTACTGCATGATTGTACCGGGTTTACTAACACGTTAGTTCTAGTAGCTATGCTGATTATGATGTTAGCTAATATGATGACAACGATGTAGGCAGTGTGTAGCGGTTATGATATGAAGGTTAGGTTTGGAAAGTGTTTTTTTTTTTTTTGCCTGGTCACAGACAGCTGATGTGTTGTGCGCTGAGGTCCACAAGCGAAGGGAAAAGATTAGGACAGGAGATCACGTAGATGCGTGAAGGAATTATACATCGATCAAAGGGATGCCTAGTCGGCCTCCCGGGTGGCGCAGTGGTTAAGGGCGCTGTACTGCAGCGCCAGCTGTGCCATCAGAGTCCCTGGGTCCCTTGCCCAGGCTCTGTCGTAACCAGCCGCGACCGGGAGGTCCGTGGGGCGACGCACAATTGGCCTAGCGTCGTCCGGGTTAGGGAGGGATTGGTCGGTAGGGAATCTCCTTGTCTCATCGCGCACCAGCGACTCCTGTGGCGGGCCGGGCGCAGTGCGCGCTAGCCAAGGTTGCCAGGGGCACGGTGTAGCCTCCGACACATTGGTGCGGCTGGCTTCCGGGTTGGATGCGCGCTGTGTTAAGAAGCAGTACGGCTGGTTGGGTTGTGTATCGGAGGACACATGACATTCAGCCTTCGTCTCTCCCGAGCCCGTACGGGAGTTGTAGCAATGAGACAAGATAGTAGCTACTACAACAATTGGATACCACGAAATTGGGGAGAAAAAGGGGTACAATTAATAAAAAATTAAAAAGGGATGCCTAGTTAAATAAAGGTTCAATAACATTTTAAAAATCATGCTTTTGTATGTGGCTGCTATGAAAGTGACTTGTGTTTACGTGTGATCAGGGCTGTATTCATTCCGCTGATTCTGTTTGTCCAATAGAAACTCTCGTTTGCAACTGTTAGACAAGTGATTACACCCCAGATTCTGCTAGATGCAGGCAAGTGTGTGCAACACGGTATTGAATGTGTCAATGTCTGTCACCTTTATTACTCAAATTTTTCTCCACCTACGTTGTCAACTTTAATTCATAAGCTAGGTTGTAGCAACCTCATGATGGGCATAGGGAAACGTTGAGTGTCATGTAGTAGCCTAAACCTATCAAGGTTACATTGAGCTGGGTGAATGGAATATGAATGACAGTCATCCAATATGTTGTAATTAAAAAAAAGCCATTATCATTAAAAAAAAGTATTGTCCTCCCACATCTTAAACGTCACGGACCCCCACTGGTGTTCAGTCATATCAAAGCCCAGGGGGAAATTCGACAGGCCAACAAAGAGGCTCTGAAAGGAACCACTCTCTAGGGGAGAAACGGAGGAGATAATTAGAGGTGGCACTCTTTATCCTGCCAAGGTCACTTCAAATGTGAATGTATTATGGAGCGGTCAAGAAACAAGACCGGTCTCTTGGAGGTTAGCAGCAGCAACAAGGGACCCAGAAAACCAATTTTTCTCATTACAAAAAAGTTAAATGACTGAAGTATTAGGAGACACCAGATGTTAGGATAGCAAGTTATGCAATACTTTGCACTGAATCCTGGTGTGCTGCTGTTGCCATTAGGTTGTCAGCTTTGCCTCAAGGTGAATAAGAGATAGTTAAATAACCTATTGTTTCATCAGTCTTCTATGGCATGCATAATACACGCTGTCATGAGCCTATAGATATGGTTTATCTACTCATTATGCATTTTGACCAACTGCCCTTCAATGACAATAGACTTGGCAATAATCTTCCCTCTATCTTTCCTACTCCAATAGTTGTGGATTTTCAGTTGCCCTTTTTGTTGCTGTTTTTTAAGGTGATGTATGCCTTTTCTGTTTTTGCTTGCACTGCATATGCTTATTTGGTATTTTAACAGTGTCGCAATGTTTATCACAGTGCATGTGTGTGTGGCGTGTGCATATACTGTATGTATGTGTGCTCTCGCAGGGGTTTCCTGTCCTCTCCTCCCTGACACTGATGCTTATTATAGGGTGCTGGAGCTCATGGGCGACTGAGGCCCCACACAGCCATTCACAGCCCCCTGTCAGAGCTGCCAGCCTGGGGGTAGATTTACTGGGCCCCTCTTCACCCCCCTCTACTCTACACAGTCATTGCAGCCTTCCAGCACAGCCATCTAGGTGATATTAATGTGGTATTGATCCCAGGGCCCCGGCAAGTCCATTTCACTTAGATTTCATCCACAATGTGAGCTGGCAGCTTGATGTAGGAGTATGAATTAGCCACCGAAGGGGCCGTGAGTGGCTGTTTGGGGCTGTGAGTGGCTGTTTGGGGCCGTGAGTGGCTGTTTGGGGCCGTGAGTGGCTGTTTGGGGCCGTGAGTGGCTGTTTGGGGCCGTGAGTGGCTGTTTGGGGCCGTGAGTGGCTGTTTGGGGCCGTGAGTGGCTGTTTGGGGCCGTGAGTGGCTGTTTGGGGCCGTGAGTGGCTGTTTGGGGCCTTGGCGAGCCAGTCGCCCAAGAACTCCAGGACCCTATAATAAGCATCAGTGTCAGGAAGGAGAGGACAGGTCATTCATGACCAAGGAACCCCTGTGATAGCACACATACAGTACGCAAAGTATATGCACACGCACATACACACACATGCATGCACTGCGATGGACATTGCTACAGAAAGACATCTACCTTTTGAAATGCTTTTCTAATACATCATACTACACAGAAAGACATCTACCTTTGTCATACCAAACTGCATTCACGTTAGCAAATGCTTAACCTGGTAGGGACCAGGTTAGCTCTTTGCTAACGTGAATGCATTTGGGTATGACAAGGTAGATGTCTTTCTGTGTAGTATGATTCCTTAGAAAAGCATGTTTAGAGATTAATAGAATTATCTGAAATAATCACAGACAAGGCACTCTAATGTCTTTGAAAAGTACTACTTTGGACAACTCATTAAAATAGTTTTAGTTGTAGATGGTGGAGAACTCAATAAAATTATGGTAATATATGCATACATACTAAAATTGTGCTGCTCATTATCCTACAATTATTGACAAGGTAATCAACATAGTTATTTGATACATGCCACCATCTGCTTCACAGCCAAAATAATGAAAGTGGTGGAACAACTCAATTGTCTTACTTGAGTCATTTTCTATTATGGTATCTGTATTTTCACTCAAGTAAAAGTGAAAGTTGACCAGTAAAATACTTCTTCAGGAAAAGTCTAAAAGTATTTGGTTTTAAATATACTTAAGTATTAAGAGTAAATGTAATGGCTAAATAAAAAATAAATATAACAAATATAAATAATTTCAAATTCTTTATATTAGGCGAACCAGACAGCTCAATCTTCTTGTAAATTTATGGATAGCCAGGAGCACACTCCAGGGGCACACTCCAACACCCAGATGTAATTTACAAATAAAGCATTTGTGTTTGGTGAGTCCGCCAGATCAGAGGCAGTAGGGATGACAAGGGATGTTATCTTGATAAGTATGTGAATTGTGATGATTTGTGATGGTTTGTGACCCATTTTGCTAAGCATTCAAAATGTAACTACTTCTTTTGGGTAGTAGTTGTCAGGGAAAATGTATGGAGTAAAATGTACATTTATTTACTTTAGCAATGTAGTGAAGTAAAAGTAAAAGTTGTCAAAAATTATAAATAGTAAAGTACAGATACTCAAAAAAACGAATTAAGAACTTTATACCACTGAATAATACCCATTCTCCATCCTCCAACAGAGGAAACATCCCTCATCTAAAATACACAAGATCTGTGTTTCTCTCCCTGAAGCAGAAAAAGAGCAAGACAGATGCTTCTTGTGCTACTACTTCTCACCCCTACCTAGAGGGAAGAGACTCTCACCTGTGTTTATTATTAGCATATTGGCTGATTTTATAAAAATATTATACTGCAGTTTTTTCCCTTTATAAATCACCTAATATATTCTGATTCTTGACCGTGATCAGCGTTGTGGCTCGCCCTCATGTATGTACAGGTCAGTAAGGTCACAGAAAGGTCCAATACCAGTGTTGCAAGATCATGTTATGATATTGTCTGGGGTACAGAGCTGCCCTTTAACATTCTGTATTGAGATACCGCCACAGGGAAATATGACATCGACACACTCTCTTGAGACAAAACAGCTACTCGAGGCCTTTCTGTGTGATGGATGCAGGCTTGACATGCCTTGACATGGAACCCTGGTCTCTCCGGGGGCAGGTGGTATTTCTGGTTGGGCCAGTCCCTGTGGGCAGTGCTAAACACATAGTATTCTCTGTGATATTCCATCTCCACAGGCATTGGGTGCAATGGCAAGATTTGAGATGTGTGGAGTGAACTTGGCCCAAGATCTGTTAATGCTTCTCTCTCTCACTATCCCTCTCACTCCCTCTCCTGTATAAGAGTTGGTGGGGACTGGGGACTATGCAAGGGACGGAGGGGTGCCACCCAGTGTGACAGCCGGCTGTGGCTGTTGATGGGCAAGTCATGGCTGGTTCGGTGGCTCCAAGTGCCAGCTGCTAGTAACCTCTCTCAACCCCCAACTGGTTGAGAACTGGGAATGGGAAAGTGGCGAATTCAAGGCAATGTGTCACTTGTAGTGTGCTAGATTTGCCCACGTATGACTGAGAAAACATGCTAGAAACTTTAGATATGGATCTGTTTAAATTTTTGAAATGGAGCATCTCATGAGATTAGGTTGCCATCCCCATCTTCGGCGCATCCAGCATAGTGTATATAACCAGCCACAATAAGGTAAGTACAAATGGACCACGTATGTGTTGAATTGAGGTGCTTAACACAAATGAAGAGTGGAAAAGGCCATTAAATACGTAAAGGGAGTGTAAGAACAGAGCGAGCACGAGCAGCTTTGTTCACAGCCAGGTATTGAAGGGAGACCGAACGAAGGGAGGTCTATCGATTTCACATGCAGGCTGTCAGATGCAGCTTATTGGCTTCCCCTTGAGCCTCTCTCTTTCTATCCTATGTCCTCCTGACAAAATCCTCCTAACTTTGGCATCATACCTCTATCAATCAGAGTAGCCTAGCGGCAGGTAGCCTAGTGGTTAAGAGCATTGGGCCAGTAACTGAAAGGTTGCTGGTTTGAAACCCTGAGTCGACAAGGTATAAAAATCTGCCTTTCTGCCCTTAAGCAAGGCAGTTAACCCCCAACAACAACTGTTCCCCGGGCGCTGATGACCTTGATTAAGGCAGCCCCCTAATCCACTCTGATTCAGGGGGTTAAATGCCGAAGACACATTTTGGTTTAATTAATTCAGTTGTGCAACTGACCAGGTATCCTTTCTCCCCTTGGGTACACATGTAACAACCTGCTTTTTAGTTTGGTTTCGAATTGGGTATAGTTAGTGTGAAAACATTGGTTATTGATGTGTTCATAATTGTTCATGTGACACATTACGAAGTGTCGTTTTCTTTTCACAATGTCGTAGTCTTGCCTGAAGCACAGGAGGATTTCAGACCATATCTCTGTCCGAACTTTAACTTTTGTGATGCGCTTGTTAGTGACACAAATCAAGAAGGAAAGGGTCTAACTGGGAGCATCTGGAGTCCTGTATCTATCCATCAGCCTTAATGTACAGATGTAGGCAGCGAGAAGGCACACACTCAATCGTGCCCTTTCATAAGACACTATGCCATTCATGCCTCCAGCAAGCTCATGATCAATAGCAGAAGGTGCCCACATGGCATGCCCCAATGGCCCACTCTCTCTCTATTTCTCTCATGTCTCTATCTGGACAGCAGCCAGGTCCTTGATGTAGGCTGGTGGAACTTTGGCAGTATAGTGTTAGTGTCTCACATTAGCACAAAGCCCCTAAGAATGCAGGAACACCCCTGTCCTGCGGCCCACAGGGTGCTGTTGACAAAGGGATTGGTCCACAAGGACAAACGGAAGATTATATATGTGTGTGTGTGTGTGTGTGTGTTTTGATATTAGTCATGTCATTTGTAGGCAGAATTATTCCCACCGGAGTGTATGGAAATATTTGGGGAACTCCGTGGGACAATGTGAGCATGTGAATCATTATAAGACATTTCAGCTTAGTAAATGTTTGGGTTAGCCTTTGGTTGGCTTTATTTGAAGAATATGTGAGTAATTTGCACACTAACAAAATGACATACCACATGGTCAACCACATTTGCCTGCAGAAACACTAGGCCTAAAGTAACCAGCACAGGAGTCTGCTGAGGGGATAATCGCTGGAACGGAGCAAATGGAATGGCATGTAACCATGTATTTGATACCATTCCGCTCCATATTCCATTACCACAAGTCTGTGGTAACCCGTCTCTGTAGTCCATCTCAAAGGGTGGTAACAGTCTCAGATCAGTGTGTGACAATGGCCTGCCTTTTCCCTTTAAGGAGAAAGCAGAGAAAAGCCCTCTGTCTTTCCCTTTGTCTGTTTGTTAATTGCGCCATCTGACCAATCAGCTTAGGCTCGGATTATGCATGGAGGTAGGCGGATCACAGGGGAAAGGAGAGAAGGCATTAGAGGGAGAATGGTGGTTAATATGGGTCTTAGTGTGCTTAGGTATGGTATCATGTGACACTGACACAGCTGACAATGGAAGCCTGTTGATGCTGCTGAGTTCTGCATTGAGGCTTTCTTATAATAGGCTTTAGGCTTTACCTCAGATAACTGTTCACACACAGTCCGAGAGTAGCCCTCTCTCTCTCTCTTAGTCTCTCGTTTTCTCAAATTGTCATAATTAGTTTTTACCTAATTGGAGTATGGTAATATTTTGCTGTACTACACCCGAGGTATTTTAGCAGTGCTCTAAAGTGTTTGGCACACAGACATGCGCACGTATGTACCCACCCACGCACGCACGCACGCACCACAAGTAACACACACACACACGCATCTTTTGAGATATTTTGGGGGAATGTAATTAATGTTCTCATTTGTTAATGTGAATGAGATGGAGGCAGAATTTAAAGCATGATACCCATGGGGCTTCTGCTGGGGAAGGGAGAATCTCAATCTCTGTCTCTCCTGTTTTGAGAGGATTAAGGTGGTGCTATTGGTTTGGCTTGAGATCCAGACAAAAAGAGGACTAGAGGTCATTTCCCAAAACAGACACATGACCATATTTCTAGTATCTCTAGTACAGTTTTTCCAGTATTTATTGTGGGATATTAGTCTGATCCACATGTCACAGTAATATGATCCATACAGCCTCTGATCCACCTCTATAAATCAAGCTGTAAAAACTGACCTTTAGACAGGATATGGCATTAAGCCAGTCTGAATAATAATGGCCCGTGTAGAAGGTTTATTCAAACACAGAGTTTGTGTCCCCACATCACGCTATCCTCATCTAATGTACTGTACACGGATTCCCATCTCTTTATTTAATTTTACATGAGAGGGAGGCAAACAATTTAGGAGCCTGATTATTGTTTGACTCATTAACGCATGACTCCCGGGCTGCCGAGTGGAGCAGCGTTTTAACCAGTCCCTGGTTCAAATCCAGTAGAGTGTGGTGCCCTGATAGAGATTTCCATGACTGTTAAATCCCCTAACTAGCCTTATCCCTTCAGAGGACCTGTAGAGTGTGGTGCCCTGACAGTCACCTCTGAAGTAATTGGGCCAGAACAGACCACAACACCATTCAGGCAGGAATGTGTTTTTGTGGCTGCCTGGCTAACTTGGCTTTATTCACTGTCTGTATGTGCTGTACAGGAAAATGGAAAATGTCCTTCCAGACGATTTAATTCCTTCCCCCTGAGCTGAAACGGAATAGGGAGGCTGAGTCTGACTCTGAGTTGATATGTCGGTGAGAAGGTGGGTTTGGAGGGTGGTGGTAATGGGTGGGGGAAGGAAGGGGAGGGGGGAGCATGAATGGTCGGCTTAGGCTGTCATTACACTGCAGGGGCAGGATTAACTTGGGCAAGTTTTACCTCCAATGACGGCGCTCCCTGGGCCTCACTCCATTGGCTACCGTATTATTGTGGTAATTAGAATGCCGATTTCCTGTGGGGCTAGCTAGCCAGGTTCCTGGCTGGGGAGCAGGCCTATTCAGTAGTGAGACAACAGTCCTCGGGATTTAGCCCAGTCCAGTGAGCCCCAATGGCGCCAGAGGTTCTGCTGCTGAAGTATTTAAGATGGGTTCTGTCTGGGGGATTTGGACCTGAAACACAAACTGGAGGGATATTCTGAAGCCATTCTTTTCAGTTAGTATGTGATAAATGTCTGGGTCTGACTCTGTCTCCGTGCATGGATGTCTGAGTATGTGTTGGTAAAGAATGAGTTAGTGTGAAGAAGTGTGTGAGGAAGAGTCTCACACATGCTAATAGTCTCGTGCTGTAAGGGGATTTGTTATGAGGTTGCGCAGGTTGACAGGAAGCCTGTCTTAGTTTCTACATTGCTGTTGAACTGATGAAATACAGGAGCCCAGCTTACATTATTTCTCTTGGTCCTTTATCCCCACATTTTGTCTATGCCCCTCCATCTCTTTCTCTCTTTCTTTCTCTGCCTCTCGCACTTGTTCTCTCTCTCTCGCTCTCGCTCTCGCTCTCTCTCTCTCTCTCTCTCTCTCTCTCTCTCTCTCTCTCGCTCTCGCTCTCGCTCTCGCGCTCTCTCGCGCGCTCTTCTTCTTCTTCTCTTCTTCTCTTCTCTCTTCTCTCCTGTCTGTCCGTGGGAAATATGCCCCAGTGTTTTGGCGAAGGGGTTAGCATCAGATGGAAGGGGTGTTTTCCCTAAGGCTACAAGGTAAAAAACACACACGTTGAGTTTGAAAGCCCCACTACAAAGTCATAACTCCACTCCCTTAGGCTATGGGAGAGGATGACTTCATTAGCCAGCTCTAGCATCACATTAACTTGATTACACTAACTGAGTTTAGATGGTGACATTGGTACTGAGGACACAGCTTACACCTGGAGCTATTGTTTTAATGTGTGTATACTGTGTATGTTTGTGTTCGCGTGGCAGTGCTTGAGGGAGGTCTGACACCTGGGACGTTGGCGTCTCTGTAATCAGTGAGGTTTTATGATCTACAACATAATGAGCAGGTATCAGTCTGGGAACCCTCTAATTACACTGAGACTGATGGTGGTAATACTCCTGACACGCACACGCGCATTTGCACACACACACACACACTTACTTGCTTATGGTTTTCCATCAATGTTGATGTTGACGTTGCTCCTGATTGTTGTGGGGGGCTTTCTTTGTGCCATTGTATGTGGCTGTGCAGGCCAATTCGAGAGCCACAGGTTTGCCACATGAGGGACAGGTGAATTCTAAACCAGAGAGCGGTGCCCCTGCTGCACACTGATGCCGTTATGCTCACCGTTCAATTCTCCTCTCTGAGATTGTGTCCTGGAGGTGTGTGACACCCAGGTGGCAGGTGGAATGCCAGGTATGGCGGTTGTTGTTGCCAGGCACTCCATGTTTACAGGATGGATCTCACAACACTTCAGTAGGGTCTTGCTGTAGTCCTTTAAGTGTTTTTATTTTGTCCCCCGGCAGACCTCTGTCCATTTTCCAGGTGGCCAGAGAGGATCTGCTGGTGATTGTGGATCATATGCCCCAGCAAATGCAGGTGTCTCTGAGCAAGAAACGCTTCAATGCTCATGGTTCGGGTTTGTCTGTTGATATAGGGTACCTTGTCCTCTTATGATAGGCCCAGGATCCGTTGAAGGCACCGGGTGTTAAAACTTGTTTGGGATAGGGGGCAGCATTTTCACTTTTGGATAAATAGCGTGCCCAGAGTGAACTGCCTCCTACTCAGTCCCAGATGCTAATATATGCTTATTATTAGTATTGGATAGAAAACCCTCGGACGTTTCTAAAACTGTTTGAATGATGTCTGTGAGTATAACAGAACTCATATGGCAGGCAAAAACCTGAGAGAAAAAAATCCAAACAGGTGCGAAATCTGAGGTTTGTAGTTTTTGAACTCACCCCTATCGAATTCACAGTGGGATATGGGTTATTTTGCACTTCCTAAGGCTTCCACTAGATGTCAACCGTCTTTAGAACATTGTTTCAGGCTTCTCGTGTGAAGGGGGCCCGGATGGGAGCTGTTTCACTAAGGGGTCTGCCTACAGCCTCGTTCTCAGTCACACGCTTTCACTTGAGGTAGCTCTCATTCCAATGCTTTTCTACAGACAATGGAATTCTCCGGTTGGAACATTATTGAACTCTTATGATAAAAACATCCTAAAGATTGATTCTATACTTAGTTTGACAAGTTTCTTCAACCTGTAATATACCTTTTGGAACGTTTCGTCCGAATGGACCAGATCGCGCTTTTGGATTTGTTCACCAAACGCCCTAACAAAAGAAGCTATTGGACATAATTGGACATAAATCATGGACATTGTGGAACTGCAATTCCTGGGAGTGCATTCTGATGAAGATCATCAAAGGTAAGTGAATATTTATAATGCTATTTATGAATAATGTTGACCACCCAACATGGTGGATATTTCTCTGGCTGGTTTGGGTTCTGAGCGCCGTTCTCAGATTATGCTTTTTCCGTAAAGTTTTTTTGAAATCTGACACAGTGGTTGCATTAAGGAGAAGTGTATCTAAAGTTTCATGTATAATATTTGTATTTTCATCAACATTTATTATGAGTATTTCTGTGAATACATGTGGCTCTCTGCAATATCACTGCATGTTTTGGAACTACTGAACGTAACACGCCAATGTAAAATAAGATTTTTGGATATAAATATGAACTTTACGGAACAAAACATACATGTATTGTGTACTTGAAGTCCTATGAGTGTCATCTGATGAAGATCATCAAAGGTTAGTGATTCATTTTCTCTCTTTGTGCTTTTTATGACTCCTCTCTTTGGCTGGAAAAATGGCTGGGTTTTTCTGTGAGTTGGTGGTGACCTAACATAATCGTTTGTGGAGGTTTAGCTGAAAAGGGTTTTTGAAATCGGACACTGTGGCTGGATTAACGAGAATGTTATCTTTAAAATGGTGCCTAAAACTTGTATGTTTGAGAAATTTGATTTATGAGATTTCTGTTGATTTGTATTTGGCGCCCTGCAATTTCATTGGCTGTTGGCGAGGGGTTCCTCTAGCGGAACGGGGGTTCTAGACAGGTTAACCTCTCTGGGATATGCCAACAGCCAGGGAAAATGCAGAGTGACAAATTCAAGTAAATTACTATAAAAATCAAACTTTCATTAAATCACACATGCAAGATAGCAATTTAAAGCTGCACTTGTTGTGAATCCAGCCAACATGTCAGATTTCAAAAAGGCTTTTCGGCATAAGCAAACGATGCTATTATCTGAGGATAGCACCTCCGTAAATAAAGAGAAAAGCATATTTCAACCCTGCAGGCGCGACACAAAACGCAGAAATAAAAATATAATTAATGCCTTACCTTTGATGAGCTTCTTTAGTTGGCACTCCAATATGTCCCATAAACATCACAAATGATCCTTTTGTTCAATTAGTTCCGTCGATATATATCCAAAATGTCCATTTATTTGGCGCGTATGATCCAGAAAAACACTGGTTCCAACTTGCGCAACGTGACTACAAAATATCTCAAAAGTTACCTGTAAACTTTTCCAAAACATTTCAAACTACTTTTGTAATACAATTTTAGGTGTTTTTAACGTAAATAATTGATCAAATTGAAGACGGGATGATATGTGTTCAATACAGGAGGAAAACAAACTGTAGCTAGCTTTCTGGTCACACGCACTATCTAACCGTACAATACAAGTGACCCTCGTTTTGAACAGGGCTACTTCTTCATTACACAAAGGAAAAAACTCAACCAATTTCTAGAGACTGGTGGCATCCAGTGGAAGCGGTAGGAACTGCAAGAAGGTCTCTTAGAAACCTGTATTCCCAATGAAAACCCATTGAAAAGAGAGTGACCTCAAAAATAACATCTGAATGGTTTTTCCTCTGGGTTTCACCTGCTAAATAAGTTCTGTTATACTCACAGACATGATTCAAACAGTTTTAGAATCTTCAGTGTTTTCTATCCAAACCTACTAATACTATGCATATCTTATCTTCTGGGGATGAGTAGCAGGCAGTTGAATTTGGGCATGCATTTCATCCGGATGTGAAAATACTGCCCTTTACCCAAGAGAGGTTAATGTGCCTTCTGTACTGTGTCCAGGCTTCAGAGCCCTACAAAAGGGTGGATTAACACACTGCCTTGTAGACTCGGTATTAGTGGGTATTACCAGGTTCCTGTTCTGGAATACCCCGGACTTGAGTTGACCAAAGGCAGCAGATGCGAGTCCCACCTGGATGTCATTGTCAATTCTGCATGTTGGGGACAGGACACTGCCGATGTAGGTGAAGTGAGGTACGACTTCGAGCTATTGACCATTTTTGTGTAAAGTGGACATTTCTCAATGGTGGTGGCTTGTTGCACAATGATTTGCATCTTTTTTATGTTGATGTTGAGGCCAATGGGGTTGTTGATGGAGGAGATCACATTTAGAGAGTGCTGCATGGATTCTGGTGAGTGGGCGAGGAGAGAACAGTCATCTGCATATTGTAGTTCAAAGATGTGTTAAGTTGAGGTATTTGTGGTGGCTTGGAGGTGTCGGAAGTTGAAAAGATTGCCATTCAGGTGGAACTGTATTCCCACTCTGTCATCCATCTTCCAAGGACTTGTGTGAGAGGAGAGTCACTGTGGTGAGAAACATGTTGAAGATGATAAGGGCGAGGACACAACCTTGTTTCACTGCACACTCATGCTTGCATTCTGACATGCAACTGCCAGAGCACATTGAGGAACTTTGACAGAACTCTGGGCCTGCCGAGAAGTTCCCACAGGAGCTTGCGGTTTACTGTGGTGAAAGCCTTGGAGAGATCGATAAAAGCAAGGTACATATCTTGGTTCTGATCTCTGCACTTCTGTTGCACCTGCGTTACCACAAATACCGTATCGGTGGCACTGCGGTCGCGTCTGAAGCCACATTGGGTTCCTGGAAGGATGCTTTTAAATACATGTTTTGCCAAGCTGTATAGCATAATCCTGACCAGGACTTTGCCAGCGGCTGCGAGGAGAGATAATCCTCCGCTTGAAAATGAGATATGGCTTCCGAGGACCAGATATTATTTACCAGCAGGTGAAGGCGGCGAGTGAGGAGGTATGTGAAAGCATCCACTCAGTCACTCTCCACTCAACTCAACACATGCTTATGGATCTCAGCCGGGATTCTGCCTGGGCTCTTGTTGTTTTTGAGAACCTTGATGACTTGTAAAACCCCAGAAAAGCTTGGGGGAGAGTCCAATTGCTGGACAGGGGGATGTTGGACAGTTCGTTGAGTGCGTTGTGTACAGTTGGGTTTCCCTTCTTGAGAAGGGTGCCGAAGTGCTCAGCCCATCTTTCCAGAATCTGATGATTACCCTTGATGAGTGTGGCTCCATTTATGTATCTCACTGGGATTATGTTTTTTCTTTGGGGACCGTAGATAGATTTGATGGCATCATAGAAGTCAAAACCGAGCAATATCTGTGAGTTTGGGGGGGATGAGAAGTTGAGCTTCATCACCCATGTTTTTATTTGACCTTTATTTAGCTAGGCAAGAACAAAATCTTATTTACAATGACAGCCTAATCATTTTGAGAACCTTCAGGAAAAGCTTGTTTTACCTTTGCCGTCAGAAAATAGTTGTACTTTTCTCTCTGTGCCGGACTATGGTGACACTACTTATGTGCAAGCCTCCAGCGCTACACTGAAGGCTCTTGACTCTGTGTTTTGTCACCAGTCAGAGACGTCTAACTCACCATTGTGATCTCTACAGTGCTGTCGGGTGGACATCACTACAAATACGCAGGTTCAAACACTGGTACATTCTTATTTGTATGTCCATTTTAGGAAAACTGCCATTTTAACTATCCTCGCTTCAAGCTCAGATCTCAATCTTGTTTTATGCCAACAGTCCTGCAAAATTGAACCGGCATTTAGGGAGGCGTGGAATGCTTCTTTGCTCTCTGGGTCTACATCTAGGGTTGGGGCATAGGCAAGGATGAGAGTGCCGTAGCGTTTCTTGGTGAGTGGAATTTGCCATGTCATGAGTCTCTCATTGATACCTACTGGGGATTCTGGGATGTTGTGGAGCAGGCTAGTTCTGACCGCAAAACCCACTCCGTTGAGACTTCAGGAGACCCTCCAGAAGAAGTTATATCCTTCTCCCACTTCAGTTAGTGAGTCCTCTCCATGGAATCGGGTCTCACTAAGAACTGCAATGTCTATCTTTGGAGTACATGTGCAACCAGTGCCTTTAGTCTTTGTGGGTGAATAGAATGTGTAGGGTGCTGCCGAGGAGGCACACTGTTCCTGTCCTGTGCCTCAGCGACCATCAGTCCTATGCCGCCTACTTGCAGGGTTGGACTAGGTGCTCCCGGTCACGTCCTTGAATTGCACCTGATGCCATTTAAGTATGTATCAAGAATGGTCCTTCACCCAAAGGACATCCAGCCAACTTGATACAACCGTGGGAAGTACTGGAGTTAACACGCTTTCGACAGCTTGTAGAGTCTATGCCCCAACGAATGAGGCTGTTCTGAGGGCAAAGGGGGGAGGTCAACTCAATATTAGGGAGGTGTTCTTAATGTTTTTTATACTCAGTGTAGGGCACCTGCTAAAATAATAGTCCCTGTCTGGATTTGATCTAATATAGCTTGAATTCTGTCTAAAAACACCAGATTTGGATATACAATGAGGGGGAGTGGTGCAACTCAGTATTGGGAAGGGGTTTTAATGTTTTGTACACTCAGTCTATGTATTTCTAACATATTACATCACCTATTTACACATGCACACAACTACAAATCTGCCCACACACCATGTCCTTTTATATCTCTCAAGTCAAACCTGTACTGACCTGGGTGGCCTCTTGTAGGTCTTTGCCATGTAAGGTAATGGGGCTGGAATGGGGGAGTTGCTGTTCGGGTGCTCTCTATACCTCTTGATCTCACCTGTTGTTCAAAGAGGCAGTGAATCATTGGGAATATTGCTCATAACACTCAAAGAAAGCAGTTCACCACACATTCTTTACGTTCTTACTCGCCAACATTGACCAATATTAAGAGGCATGTGTTTTCTCAAGGCTATTAGATTAGAATCGTCTAAATCTGCCATCTGATGTTGCATGCATCATATTAAACACTTTATCCCCTTTTAGTCCAGGTAGCAGATGATGGACCTTTATCAGATATACAATATACAATGCGTTCGGGGCTTCCTGGCAATTTCTGTGACTCACACGGTGAAGGCACAATATTGCCTGTAGCCTCCTGTACATGGGATAACTGGTGCACACCAAGTGGTACTTGGTGTTAACAAGGCAAGTCAGTTAACTTCTTAGGGCTGCAATCCCGTTAACGAGGCAAGTCAGTTAAGAACAAATTCTTATTTACAATAACGGCCTACACCGGCCAAACCCGGGTGACGCTGAGCCAATTGTACGCCACCCCATGGGACTCCCAATCACGGCCGGTTGTGTACAGCCTGGATAGTATAGAAAACGGCTGTGAGGATTTTTCTAAAATGTTGACAACATATTGACACAATTATAGAATAATAATCTAATTTCATCTATTACACCTGGAAAAACATATTTGAGTGAAAATTTGCAAGCCAGCAGCAGATGGATCCGAAAGGGAATTCTCTCCTCCCTCTCTCCCCGGTTTTAGCTTGCGGTTAACACTGTCTATCTAGCTAGGTTTAGGATATTTTCTAACTCATACCAGTGACAAACTTAGCTATGTTATTGCATATGGCAGTACACAAACAAAATCTAGTTCACTTATTTTGCCAGCTAAAAAGAAATAGCCACAAATTAATTCAGAAATGGAGGAAGAGGATAGCTAGCTAACATTATGTTCTGCCTCTTCAACAAGAAGCAAATGTGACCACATTTGATACTAAGAAAAAAAATAAAAAGACAGAGCAAAATCCCCAATCTCCACTCCAAAGAAAGCATGGCTCCGGGGCGTCTCCTAAATGCCACCCGATCTGCTATCGGATCAATGTCCGGAGCGTCACGTTTCAGTTAAGCCTGCACTCGGCAGGCAGTATTCCGTTTCTAAAATCTGCCATAGGTCCAGTGTAGGACTGTAGTGATTATCTTCGAAATGCCCTAGCCCATAGCAGATGTCAGAATAAAATTCTGCTGGAGGTGTCCATCAACCCATGTGGATCCATCTGACGAACCATCCACACACACAAACACACGCACACAGACAGCCAGCAGCTCCCAAAACACAATTCACGGCTCCAGCAGTACACTTTCCCATTGACCAAAATCCACCCCTCCAAAGAAAGCCTTGCTCTGGAGCTTCTCCAAAATGCAGAAGCTGATTATCTTCGTAGTAATTTCAGTTCTCCAGGCTGCATAGAAAACTCCCAGAGCAACAGAACAACGAATTACCGCAACGCGCAGGCCCAACAAACACCTTGAAAACGACTCTTTCCCATAGGCTTATTACTATCAATGACAGCATCAGCCATTAGATACCAACAGCGGGCACACGTTTACATTTAGTTAGTTTTATCAGTGTTATTTAGCTAACATTAGCATAGAGGTAGCAAGCTAGCTCTTTAATTGACCCTCTTCACTTCCATGCATGTGATAATGCTTGGTCTCTGCTGGGGCTGGTGGCTATTTTGAGATGCGTTAGAAGCCATGTTATTGGAAGGGACAGCATCCACTTTGAGAAGCAACTTCTTTCTGAAGCCTCCTTCCATTGTTGATAGCCGTGGAAGTTCTCAGAGATTAAATGTGACCCGCAGATTGAGGAGTAGATGCCCAATTTGCCGCCCTCATTATAACTAATTTATCCCACTTTTTAAAAAGTTGTTCATTCACCATGTGACGCTGACCGTAGGGTGTTGTGGGATGGTTTCCCGAAGTTAGAGCTGATTTGGAGAACCTCAAACCCAACCTTTTCATATTTTTTTGAATGTTTATTTTGCCTTTATTTGAACAGGGAAGATATATTGAGACCTAGGTCTCTTTACAAAATGTGCCTTGTTATAGTACAAATAAATATACACATTATACACAATATACACTACATATAGAAAAGTATGAGGACACCCCTTCAAATTAGTGGATTTGAGTATAAAATTGCGGACACAGCCATGCAATCTCCATAGACAAACATCAGCAGTAGAATGGCATTACTGAAGAGCTCGGTGACTTTTAACCTGGCGCCGTATTTAGGATGCCACCTTTCCAACAAGTCAGTTTGTGAAACTTCTGTCCTGCTAGAGCTGCCCCGGTCAACTGTAAGTGCTGTTATTGTGAAATGGAAACGTCTAGGAGCAACAACGGCTCAGCTGCGAAGAGGTAGATCACACAAGCTCAAAGAACGCGGCCACCGGGTAATGAAGCGCCAGGAGCGTAACAATCATCTATCCTCGGTTGCAACACTCACTACCGAGTTCCAAACTGACTCTGGAAGAAACGTCAGTACAAGAACTGTTCGTCGGGAGCTTCATGAAATAGGTTTCCATGGCCAAACAGCCACACACGAGCCTAAGATCACCATGCACAATGCCAAGTGTCTGCTGGAGTGGTGTAAAGCTCACCGCGAATGGACTCTGGAACAGTGGAAACGCGTTCTCTGGAGTGATGAATCACGCTTCACCATCTGGCAGTTCGACTGACTAATATTTATTTGGCGGATACCAGGAGAAGGCTACCTGCCCGAATGCATAGTGCTAACTGTAAAGTTTGATGGAGAAGGAATAATGGTCTGGGTTGTTTTTCATGGATCAGGCTAAGCCCCTTTGTTCCAGTGAAGGGAAATCTTAACACTACAGCATACAATGACATTCTCGACGATTCTGTGCCTCCAAGTTGGTGGCAACCGTTTGGGGAAGGCCCTTTCCTGTTTCAGCATGATAATGCCCCCATGTACACAGCGAGGTCCATACATAAATGGTTTGTCAAGATCAGTGTGGAAGAACTTGACTGGACTGCTCAGAGCCCTGACCTCAAATCCATCGAACACCTTTGGGATGAATTGGAAACGGCAACTGCGAGCCAGGTCTAATCGCCCAACATCAGTGCCCGTCTTCAGTAATGCTCTTGTGGCTGAATGGAAGCAAGTCCCAGCAGCAATGTTCCAACATCTAGTGGAAAGCCTTCCCAGAAAAAAGGAGGCTGTTATAGCAGCAAAGGGGTAGACCAACTCCATATTAACGCCCATGATTTTGGAATGGGATGTTCAACGAGCAAGTGTCCACATACTTTTGGTCATGTAGTGTGTGTGTCTGAGTGTGTGTGTGTGTGTGTGTGTGTATACTTTTTATATATATATACATACATACAGTGGGGCAAAAAGTATTTAGTCAGCCACCATTTGTGCAAGTTCTCCCACTTAAAAAGATGAGAGAGGCCTGTAATTTTCATCATAGGTACACTTCAACTATGACAGACAAAATGAGAAAAAAATCCAGAAAATCACATTGTAGGATTTTTCATTAATTTATTTGCAAATTATGGTGGAAAATAAGTATTTGGTCACCTACAAACAAGCAAGATTTCCGGCTCTCACAGACCTGTAACTTCTTCTTTAAGAGGCTCCTCTTGTCCTCCACTCGTTACCTGTATTAATGGCACCTGTTTGATCTTGTTATCAGTATAAAAGACACCTGTACACAACCTCAAACAGTCACACTCTAAACTCCACTATGGGCAAGACCAAAGAGCTGTCAAAGGACACCAGAAACAAAATTGTAGACCTGCACCAGGCTGGGAAGTCTGAATCTGCAATAGGTAAGCAGCATGGTTTGAAGAAATCAACTGTGGGAGCAATTATTAGGAAATGGAAGACATACAAGACCACTGATAATCTCCCTCAATCTGGGGCTCCACGCAAGATCTCACCCCGTGGGGTCAAAAAAATCCCAGAACCACACAGGGGGACCTAGTGAATGACCGGCAGAGAGCTGGGACCAAACTAACAAAGCCTACCATCAGTAACACACTACGCGGCCAGGGACTCAAATCCTGCAGTGCCAGACGTGTCCCCCTGCTTAAGCCAGTACATGTCCAGGCCCGTCTGAAGTTTGCTAGAGAGCATTTGGATGATCCAAAATATTGGGAGAATGTCATATGGTCAGATGAAACCAAAATATAAGAGTTGCATCCAAAGAACACCATACCTACTGTGAAGCATGGGGGTGGAAACATCATGCTTTGGGTGCTGTTTTTCTGCAAAGGGACCAGGACGACTGATCCGTGTAAAGGAAAGAATGAATGGGGCCATGTGTCGTGAGATTTTGAGTGAAAACCTCCTTCCATCAGCAAGGGCATTTTGAAGATGAAACGTGGCTGGGTCTTTCAGCATGACAATGACCCAAACACACCGCCCGGGCAACGAAGGAGTGGCTTCGTAAGAAGCATTTCAAGGTCCTGGAGTGGCCTAGCCAGTCTCCAGATCTCAACCCCATAGAAAATCTTTGGAGCGAGTTGAAAGTCCGTGTTGCCCAGCAACAGCCCCAAAACATCACTGCTCTAGAGGAGATCTGCATGGAGGAATGGGCCAAAATACCAGCAACAATATGTGAAAACCTTGTGAAGACTTACAGAAAACGTTTGACCTCTGTCAGTGCCAACAAAGGGTATATAACAAAGTATTGAAATAAACTTTTGTTATTGACCAAATACTTATTTTCCACCATAATTTGCTAAATAAATTCATTAAAAATCCTACAATGTGATTTTCTGGATTTTTTTTCTCATTTTGTCTGTCATAGTTGAAGTGTACCTATGATGAAATTTACAGGCTTCTCCACTTTTTAAGTGGGAGAACTTGCACAATTGGTGGCTGACTAAATACTTTTTTGCCCCACTGTATATATTTATCTTCTGAAACTCGTCAGTATATTCCAAATACAGTAACAGTGCTTTTCATAAACAAACAATAATGTTCAGGGAATACGTGTTGATATTTACTTAATTGTATTCATCATTGCCTAAATGAAGCTCTCAGGCACATTCATTATTCTTGTGGATGTTTTTAAACCAAACATAATGGAAAGCACAAATGACTTTTCCTTGCAGACGCTAACAAAATGTATGCAGCTTACCATTTACTCTTGGGAAGACTTAACACCTAACCGACAATTTGATTGATAGGGCCTAGACCTATCAGATATGTGTGTTTGAAGGGCGCACACAGCGGTCTGTCTGTATGCAGTGTGTGTATTGGCCCTGTATGGAGCTATGGGCATAGTTTGTCATGAAGGGCAGAGTGAGCTTTCGCCTCCCCAGAGACGGGCCCAGGCCCTCGCACCCAGGACTAGCATGCGAACACACGTGTGGCTCATAAACAATTTCAGAAACGTCTTTTACGATTCTGAACAGATTTCTCTCTGTAGAGATGCACTACTCTCAACACTGATACGTTTGTTTATCCAGCACAGATGTGTGTGTCTGACAGATGTGTATGTGCTCAGTTTTAGTGGCCATTGAGAAAGTGTTCTCCCCATTTGTTGTGACGTGCATTGCCATTTCTATAGGCAGTTTGAAGTTATAAATCTTTCCCTGGAGGAAGAACTGAGCGATTTCCGCTAGATGTGCCAGCTGCGATGTCAAAATTTGCTTTTTGGTCTTTTATTTAAGGTTCGGGTTAGGCATTAGGGTTAGCAGTTTGGTTAGGGGTTAAGGTTGGGTTAGGTTTAAAATCTGATTTGATAACTGTGTGGCTGTGTCAGCTAGTGACCACTCTGCAGAGCTGCCTCCTGGGCAAGATTCATGACAATAAATGCCAACCTGCTTTCTATGGTGTTGCTCTTCTTCCATAGGGTCAAATAAAATCACAGAAGGGTTTTGGGATAAAAACATAGCTACAACTACTATCTCCTTTGACAGGTAGATGCTTCCCGTAGCTTGTGAAGAACAGTGTCTGTGTAAGCAGTAGCTTGTGAAGAAGAGTGTCTGTGTAAGAAGTAGCTTGTGAAGGGGCCAATGACAGCCAATGGCGCATACTGCACTCTGACTCCCGCCAGGCTCTATCATATAACTGTAATTCAGCCTCCAAGCCCAATAACTCATATCCCTAATTCACATATGTCACCAGTTAATATACTACACCACTAATATATCCAGCTGGTAACACTCCCTCACTACTCTGGTTCTTACCTATATCACTGTGGCTCACTTTCAGATATTTAAAGATATGTCACAGCCTAATAACACTTTTTTCACCCATCTTACCATGCTCGAGCCTTACCTATGGTCCTTCTATCTTTTCATTGTCAACAACTGAGTCATTATGCAAGCAGGGCTAGGGGAAATAGTAATTTGGTATATTGGTAGGCCTATCTCTGCTGTCCTTCTCATGTATTGGATGAGTGAACCCAATGACACTTCTCCCTGACACATTCCTCTCAAACTGTCATGCTCTTACAGGTCAATTATTTCCACCGCTAGCTTCAAGGCAAAGACAATGTGTTGATCAATGGTTTAGTCTGTGGGCTATGTTTTCCTGCGTTCTCTCTCTCTGCGACAGACATCAGTTCAGGACAGTGTATTTCTGCTGCCGGCTGGATGAATCAGAGTGGAGTAAATAACACATTTGGAACAAGGAGGCGTCAGCTCCACGCAGGGGACTGGGCTTTACTCGCGGCCTCCATCATTGGCTTATTAGACGTGCGTTTTTTCCTATCGACCTATAGGGCCTGCTGTTGCACCATTCTGCCCTCCTCCTCTTCTCCCTCTCCCTCACTTTCTACTGTATCTCTCTGTTCTGTTCTGCCAGCAGCCTGCTGTCTCTACACGTGTTTCTACACGCACCAAGTCTGTTGGGTTTTGCACAGTGATGGGATGCCACAGGCTGAAGGTGTGAAGTACCTTGTAGTTGTGATGTCATTTGAGGATGAGTCAGCTAGTCAGAAGAATGGAATCAGAGCTGGTATGAGCTTGTAGGTTTAAAGATTCCAAACGGAATTGGGGTATTGGACTCGCTCAAGTTTATACTACTGTATTCATCAATAATGATTTTGTACACAAAGTCATTTAGGTAGGAATTTCAGACTAATACTACGAACCACACTTCAGCATCAGTCCAAGTCTGTGTGGTATGATGCCAGTACTACCACAGAGGACTATGTGACCATACCACCAGTCCTACTCACACACACCTGTCCGCCTGTCACAACAGGCCTGTCTGGTGCCCAGTCAAACCTGTCTGGGACTGGGAGAAGTGACTGGCTCTGACAGGGGGACCCGTCACTGTGAGGGCACGCTGCGGCCCCAAACCTGACATTTGATTGACAGGCTGTAAACGCTTGGCGACAGGGTGAGCGCTGTAAAAAGGCATTAAAAGACAGTGCCACACCAGAGGGGTGTATGTGATCACCATGCTTTATTTATGGATGTATCAACCTCGGTGGAGTTTTGCTTTAAGGCTTCTTTACTGCTGAAGATTTAAAAAAGGATAATTGATCCTTAGAAAACCCTTTTGCAATTATGTTAGCACAGCTGAAAACTGTTGTCATGATTACAGAAGCAATACTAGTGACCTTCTCTAGACTAGTTAAGTATCTGGAGAATCAGCATTTGTGGGTTCGATTACAGGCTCAAAATGGCTAGAAACAAAGACGTTTCTTCTGAAACGTCTATTCTTGTTCTGAGAAATGAAGGCTATTCCATGCGAGAAATTGCCAAGAAACTGAAGATCAAAGAACAGCGCAAACTGGCTCTAACCAGAATAAAAAGGAGTGGGAGGCCCCGGTGCACAACTGAGCAAGAGGACACGTACATTAGAATGTCTAGTTTGAGAAACAGACGCCTCACAAGTCCTCACTTGGCAGCTTCATTAACTAGTACCCCCAAAACACAAGTCTCATTGTGTCAACAGTGAAGAGGTGACTCCGGGATGCTGGCCTTCTAGGCAGAGTTCCTCTGTCCAGTGTCTGTTATTTTGCCCATCTTAATCTTTTGTTTTTATTGGCCAGTCTGAGATATGGGCTTTTGCTTTGCATCTCTGCCTAGAAGGCCAGCATCCCGTAGTCGCCTGGGGTGGCAAGTCGCCTAGTCGTTAGAGCGTTGGGCCAGTAACCAAAAGGTTGCTAGATCGAATCCCTTAGCTGACAAGGTAAAAAATATATCGTTCTGGTCCTGAACAAGGCAGTTAACCCAATGTTCCTAGGTCGTCATTGTAAATAAGAATTTGTTCTTAACTGACTTGCCTGGTTAAGTATTTCTGATCAATTTGATGTTCTTTTAATGGACAAAGCTTTTCTTTCAAAAGCAAGGACATTTCTACGTGACCCCAAACTTTTGAACTGTAGTGTATATTGCTCTCGAAAGGAACAACGTCACCTGTATTATTGGTTATGAAAAAATTACCTCACCTCATGGTCCCATTCTCATTGTAATCATTTTCCCTTGGGACTTTAATTAATATTTATAGGCAGTGCCATCCCTAGAATAACCTGGATAACTGAAGTACGTTCTCCCACTCATGGTCTACCTGTATCTTGCTAGCTAATTAGCCTTTAGAGAGGACTCATCTCTTATTTACCCAAATAGGAGACTATAATTAGACTATTATTACCTTTCCAGGCTCTTGATTGGCTGTCTCAGATGACTGACGTTGACTCTACAAAGGGGGGTGGGTTTGTTTACCACTATCACAGGCAGGGTTGATGTAATTGCAGGGGCCTGTTTCCACTGTTAGGTCCCCTGCTCGGTGCTTCTCTGCACGGCTGGACCCAGACGCAGCGTTAATTACCAACCATAATGGGTAGGAAGAGAAAGAGGAACACAAACCAACCCAGAGTAGAGCATGTCAAATGGGTGTACATAAATTTACATTTATGAGAATACAATTTCCAGGATCCTGTTGTTGTCTTCGTTTTCATTTTGCTGTCTGTCTGCCTCGTAGTGTGGATCCAGAGATTGCCGAAGGCTGGTATTTATAGCATGCTGAAATTGCCACGGGCATGTAAGTATAGTTTTGGTGTGTGTGTGTGATCTTCTCATTACGGTTGTTTTTGCTCCACCGCCAACACCACCATAGAGCTGAGAGGTTTTTCTGAACAGGAGAGTGAGTACCTGTTGCAACATGCCACATTTCACAGGGCCACCTTACTACTCCGTTCTACTCTCTTCTCATGTTACCTTGTCTATCACCAAGCTCTATTTTCTTGCTTTATTGTTCTTTTCTACACATACTACAATTTTGTGAAACAGCTTGAAAGCAAATGTAATCACAGATGACAGTTTCTAAAGCAGAGAACTATGTTATGTGTCTGTCTCTTGTTCAGTATGCTGGCTGCAGCCTAACAAACAGTGTTACAAAGGGGATTAATAGTGTGTAATTTTAATCAGACTGTGTCTCAGCTGTGCTAATGCCCCCAGGCATTATGACAGCAATTAAAAGTTGTTGAAGAGTAATTGGATCAAATACGTTCTTCTCCATTGAAAAATACCTTCTCCATTTTTACAATTTGGTGTACCAGGAATTGGTTTTATGTAAAATGAGTGTAATATGAAGTAGAGGTACATTTTTATTGAATTCTCAATAAATGGCTTTACAACCTACCACAGGTTTAGCATGGCCCTTTTATGGTGTGAATCTTCAAATTCACACTTTTAATTGAACCTTTAATGTAACAAGCAGTGCTTGGTATCAGAGTCTTGGGAAGAATATCATTTAATTTCATGGTAGACTGATGAGTGATCTTTTTGAATGATAAAGCATCAGTAAAAGAGAAGAAGACACAGATTTGTATTGTTGCATTTTCAACTTTGGGATTCATTCCAATAGTAATTGAATAGCTTTAATAAATAACACCTGAATCACCCTTTGTGATAATATGTGAGGGTATCGTATTTCATCGTGCTCACCTGCAACATCTGCAATGCTGCTTGTGGCAACGTCATATCGCTGAGTCGAAGTTTGATAAAAACATTATTTCAATGCCTACATTTCACAAAGCCATTTCAACCTGTAAAGAACCTGTAGTCATAGTAGTTTCTCAGCAGCCGTGGAATTGAGAATTTGTAGGATGTCTCCTTTGTACAGGGATGCTGACAAGGAAGCAAGTTCTCCGAAGTCTAGACTTGCAATCTCAAAGAAAAGGACCTTCCCCCTCCTTCTCACTTGCCTCTCACTACCACCACTTCTTGAGTAGTGTTTGCTCTTGGGCAAGCTAATGCTTGTTCCAAAACTGACAAACATTCCCCTTTCCCCTCCCTGAAGACTAGAGGCCAGAGGATAGTCTGAGAATAGTACATCCTAAGGCAGGCCTGGGCAATTATTTTCCATGGAGGCCACATTAGAATATATTTTTACCATTGCGGGCCAGAATCATATTACAGGATTATACATCATGTGTATGACTGACTGTTGACATCAAATCACGTCCAGATATGCTACTAAATTTTAAAAAATTTAACATGCACTGTAATAAACAACATCCATGTTCTCCTTTTGGTAGGTATTTTCATTTTTAAACATGCAATGAGCTACACGGGGACAATTACACTGTGCATTCAGCACCACGGACAGAACTCATAACGGATATGCACAAAAACACAAAGAGAGAGAGCTCGACATTACATTGACTAGAGCAGTGAAGTCCGGTATAGTTTCTGACATCGCTATGCGCAGGATTGCTGAGAGGTGAGAGTTGATCAGTGGCTTGACTTGTTATATTTCATCACTGAAAATGTCTGTTCACATACATAGGTTGACCCAAACAGTACAAACACCTTCTGAGCATGACTCCTAATCTTTGGAAAGTTTTGTTCATCGAGAGATGCATAGAACCTCGTCAGTGACATTGTTTTGAATAGTTCTCCAATCACTGCATCAGACTGAAGATCGATAAGCTCAAGTTGCAGGTCAGTGGGAGCGTTATCCACATTGAAGGTGAAAGGAGAGGAAACCGACAACATGTCATTTTCCAACACTTTGAAATCATCATCAACGACGAGAAAACTCACCGTTCAAAGCACGCAGCAGCGATGTATACTTCTCCCTCTGGTCATCTGATAGGGAAGAGACTCGTGGTGTCAGAAAGTGGGTGAGATTGTTAGCTTCTACTTGGTGGGTCAGGAGGAGTAATTTTCCCTTGAAGGCTTTGACAAGCCTGTACATCTGAAAAAGGCCCTTCCCTTGGAATTCAGTTCATTCATGAGGGCCATGATGTCAACGGAGAAGGCAAAATCAGCCACCCATTCTTTATCTTGCAGTTGAGGGAAATCCACATATGTTCCTTTCATTTGCAAAAACTCTGAAATCTCAGACTTCAGGTCCCACACCCTTTTAAGCACCTTCCCCAAACTCAGCCATCTCACGTTTGTGTGGTAGGGGAGATCTGCATGACCCGACACTGTCTCTTCCAACAGTGAGACAAACTGCCTGTGGTTTAAAAATGTTGCTCTTATGAAGTTTACCACTTTAGTGACTGTATCCACAACATGGCTCATTTTCAGAACACATTTACAGAGCACCTCCTGATGAATAATGCAATGCGGGAAAATCATTTTCTGTTCTGGGTTCAGCTCAGCTACTTAATATTGTATCCTTTTCAAAAGGCCAATGTTTTTTCCTGTCAAGTTTGGGCACCCATCAGTGGTCACACTGGATAACTTTTCAAAACTCAGTCCCAGCTTTGCCACACACTTATTAACCTCCTCCATTGACTGCACTGAAGCAAGCTCCTTCTCTGAGGCAAGCTCCTCGTAAGAATATCAACAACTGTGCCATGTCACATGCGTCACTGCTCTCATCCAGGGCCAAGGAGAAATAGGTGAAATCCTTTACCTTGTCTTTCAACTGTTGTTCCATATTCTCTGCGATGTCCTCAACACGCTGTGTCACTGTTCATCTTGACAGGGAAACATTTTCAAACGGCTCTTTCTTGTCGGGGCAAAGTGTTGCTGCAGAGTCAATTAAACATTCTTTAATGAATTTGCCCTCAGCGAACGGCTTGCTATGTTTAGCAATTTTGTAGGACAGTACTCTTGCAATTCTGTCGTTTGCTGAATGCAGTTTTGTGAAAAGTCCTTGCTGCTTTTGCAACTGAGAAAGCAACTCTTTTGATGCACTTGCCCTCTGCTCAGAAGACATATTCCTATATTTCTCTGCATGCTTTGTCTGGAAGTGTCGGGACAAGTTGTAGTCTTTCAAGACAGTAATGCTCTCTTTGCACACTAAGCACACAGCTTTATCTGATACATCCAATAAAGAAACATGTCGATGTCCACTCTTGCTGAAACACCCCTACATTCATTGTCTACCTTCCTTTTCTTTGAAATCTTTGGAAAACATTTTTTTTGTGCAATTTATAGCTAGCTATTTTTTGTAACTGTGATGTGTGTGTCAGCCTGTCAGTCACTGTCTGTCCTCGTACAGTTGCTATTTATAAGTGCCTTCAAAATAATTGCCCCACAAAGCGGTGGAAGTTTAAACATTACACAAATGCGAGTAATTTATTGTGTTTTTAATTTGAATAACAAAGAAGTTTTCTTAAACTTTACTATTGCAAAATATTTTATGTGATTTGAGCATTACTCCGTGGGCCGTATTGAATCAGGTTGCGGCCCGCATACGGCTCCCGGGCCGGCCTTTACCCAGGCCTGTCCTAAGGCCATGTTCTCTTTTCTCCTAAATATGATTATGAGTTCCCCCTGGTGTTCTGTGGTAACTACAATTTTAGCATAGCTTAATTTGGCTACAGGCAGTTTTCAGGGCGGAAAACTGTAACATAGATTTTTTGGGGGTTGATATGCATTGACTGACATTTAGTGACTAACACTGGTGACACAATTCTGTAGGAACATTTATTGAAGGAATATGAGTGACTGATTTCCTCTGTAGCTACAACTATGAAAATAAATTGACTGCTTTTTGAAGGACCCTCTGTGTTACAAAGGCTCTTTTTTATGAACAAAGGGAAAAAACAAACCAGATAACCTACTGGAATGGAAAGATTCAATGCAGTGGACAAACAGATTGTCTTTGTGTTCACCGTAGATTGTGACTGCAGCTTCCTGCGGAGGCAGAGCAGGGGCAGCCAGTAATAACGTCACACACTGACAAGCTGGGATGATTTCATGCAGTGCATTTTTAACCATGCAAACTCTGGCCGGTAACAATTTGTTTGGTGTGCGGCTTTGACACCGTGTTTTGAATATGGAAATGTGTGGGGTGGAACAATATTGGTTGTTTACAATCAGGACTTTGGAAGATAGAGAGTCTGTCACAAACAGCATGTAGTATGGTCACCACAATAGTCCCAGCAGCCATATACAGTAGATGTTGAGTTTCTCATTGTCGATACAGAGATCTGGGTGGCTGCCTGTCACACATCCAGCTCCTCACAGAGAATGCATGGGGTTATGCCACAACATCCACCCCATACCCTTTTGTTCATGGTCTAAAGCCACCTAATTTTGGAGGTGACCCACTGCTCCCCAGATTAAATTATGAATCACCCCCTTGGCTGACGACGAGTCTCAGTGTGAAGCGGAGAGGTGGACTCCTGCGCTGGGTCCTCCACTAACAGATGGCATAAATCATTCTCTTAAACGCTGCATTAAGTATTAATCATTCTCAGCGCTGTTACACAGTTCGCTTAGCCACTGCAAAGTGTGATTAATGGTGTCGGAGATTTGAGGAGCCACGCTTGCTGGAGCCCCCTCCCCTTTACCCAGCATCTCTGCCAACCTGTGCCGCCGGACAGAGGGGGCACCTCCACTTCCAGGACAGTGTCCTCAGAAAGGTGGCCAGATGGATCACTTCCAGATTATTTGCAATTTTCTCTTTTCCCTGAAAGATGGAGCACCTGAACTTAGTCTCACTACTGTCACATAAGTTTACTGCTGTGTGGAGGAAAAGTTGACTTTGGCTACTGTATGTTGGTCAGGTTTGGTTTTAGAAATTGATGTTGCGTTGTAGTTGGTTTGATTTGTGAATATCTTCATGATATCCAATTGCTTTGGCAGGGGGATTTATTCATGATATCACATTTCTATGAGATAAACAGTACTTAGAATTTAAGAAGATACCTTTCAAGGACACTCAAAACAGACATACAGTAATATCACAACGGAAACTGAAACATTATCCTATTTAAATGTGCAAATATAGCTTATGATGACACATTTATTGACATGTTCTTTCAGTCCTGCCCCTGGCACCAATTTCAGCACACATTCATTATGCTGTGGTCAGGTGCTTTGTCATTGTGTATTATCTCTGTGATGAAGCTATGTGACCACCCCTAAGTGTTGGCCCTCTGACAGCCCCCGCATGACAACTCCCATCCCTTTTTACATAATCAAACAAACAGGGGTTTGGTTTACAAAAGCTGTGACTGCATCTCCTACACTGTGACAGTTATGCCCAGAGGCCAGACAGGCTTTACACTCCGACTTCCAGGACTGCAGGCTTAACTGTCACTGTTGCTCCTTCTTCTCAGCCTCACATGCATCTTGTTCAGTTAACTTCCGCTAAAGAGGAGATTGCAGGGACTTTATCTGTGCTTTGCTATTCTACATTTTAATGATCTCATTGGCCAGGATTTGTGAATCCTTGTGTCTATTTTTTAAAATGTATTTAACCTTTATTTAATTAGGCAAGTCAGTTAAGAACATATTCTTATTTTCAAGGACGGCTTACCCTGAGATGCAGTGCCTTAGACCGCTGCCCCACTCTGGAGTGAAGGCAGGTGGGTGAAGGCAGGTTTCTCTCAATATGAAGCACTCTATTGCCCAAATTCAAATCAAATCAAACTTTATTTGTAACATGTACCAAATACAAAATGCTTACTTACAAGCCCTTAACCAACAGTGCAGTTCAAGAAAGAGTTAAGAAATATTTACCAAATAAACTTAAGTAGAAAATAATATACAAGGGGTACCGGTACCGAGTCAATGTGCGAGGGTACAGGTGAGTCGAGGTAATTTATATACGGGGGGGGGGCTCAATGTGAAAGTTATTTTTACCCCCATTACCTTTTTGTTATTGTGTCCACTCTTAGAACAAAAGGTGCCATCTAGATCCTAAAACGGTTCTTCAGCTGTCTCCATAGGAGAACGTTTGAGTAACCCATTTGGTTCCATGTATAACTCTTTTGGATTCCATGTAAAACCCTTTCCACAGAGGGTTATACATGGGACCCAAAAGGAGTTGTTATACCTAGAACCAAAAAGGCTTCTTCTATGGGGACAGCCGAAGAATCCCTCAACTGATGTTTAGTGGCAGGACTGGCTTTTTCAAAACATTTATTTTTGCCCCACTGCTCTTCCCCTCTCTTGCCACCCTTGCCCCTTGGTGCCTTAACTCTGCTCAGCTCTTTGCCAGTGCCCTTCCGTTGATGCTAATGTGAGGCGAATGGGTACTCACCACCCCCCACAGAAGCCTGGTATCCCGCCTCAGCTACGGCCTCCTCCGCTGCTACTGGGACCATAGACCCAGAGACAGTACTGATGTGATCATGCATGCGAGTGTTAGGGATGAAAGATATAATTATGGTGTCCGACTACATCCGTTCGAGACAAGTGCCAGGAACGTGCCACTATGCATCCCCTTGGGTGCACCATTAGTGAAATCAAGGCTTGCACTGTCACATTCTGTCCTGACTTCAACTGATGATGGGCAAAGTTTTGTTCAGTCTAAGCTGTTTCTCCTCATAAATACTTGTCAGAGAAGTTGAGAGTTGAGTCTCTCACACACAATATTCTATAAAATATATTGCATTTGCATAGGTCATTTTTGCATTTTAGGCTCAAATATCTGGTCTGTGATGCACTCTACTCTTCAGTTTTATTGTAAAGCATTTTCAACTGTCTTAGAGTAATGTCCTAGTTTCCATCCATTACAAGTCCTTGTTTAAGATATAGATGAGGAGGACTGAATCTCTCTGTTGTCTTGTGTGCTAGTCTCATGGCATCATGGCACCTTGTGACTCCTCTAATGTAATAACCGCTATGGCGAGCCGAGAACATTTATGAATAAAGTTAAGAAATTCTCATGTTCCACCAAGACCCTTAGGCGCTATAAGCAATTAACCTTCAAAGATAATCCCTGAGAAGTTACCGGACTTTATCTCCTCCTCTCAATGTCGGCACTCTTGATGTGTGCTTTCACAATTAGGCCATGGACACACTTCGCTATTTCTGGTGAAGATGACTCACTCGGCCTGACTGCTCCAACCGTAAGACAGCCACAACTTCTGGCTCGGAAGCTATATGTGGAGACTGCAGACAAAGCTAATTAGCAGTGGGCTTTGAGATGACAGAGATCATGCACAAAGCACAAACACCACAAATTACGAGTCTTCAATTGATAGATTGAATCAATAATTTATTTTGACAGTGGTGTAAACATGCAATTACTAGGCTATATTGTATCGCCTGTTAGTAAATACATGAAGTTACTTAAATATGAAAAAAATATTGGTCATAAACATATTTTGAACTTTCATGTAAATCTGTAGTGGCATTGGTTTTAAATATTGAACCTCTCAGCCTCCAGACATCTGAGAGTCCAAGAACAGCATAATTTGGTTTGTATGCAGGGGAGACTCCATTGATTTGCTGGAATTCTACTGAAAGTGTTCTCTCATTATGAACTAGACAGACCCATGCTGAGCCAATGTGGGCACTATATTTGTGCCTCGGCATATGAAATGGCGCCGAAGAACATGGCTGATGTTTTACATTCTCCCAACCAATTGTGCAATTTTGTTATTTTTTTGCCTTTTGTGTTACTTTTTAAAACTTATTGTGTACATAATGTTGCTGCTACCGTTTCTTATGACCGAAAATAACTTCTGGATTACTCACCGCGGACTGGAAGAAACTTTTTCCTTCCGTCGAGAAGAATTTCCTGCTTTTACTGGAACAGGTCCAGATCCACGCCTTTTGCATAGAGAAAAGACGTCGGAAAAGGGGACGCAGATCGGGGATCCTTCTGAGAATCCGTAGGCGAGCGAGTAAACTCCCAATGCCTTCCATTCTTCTTGCTAATGTGCAATCGTTAGTAAATAAAATTGATGACCTACTATTAATATTATCCTACCAACGGGAAATTTAAAAACTGTAACATCTTATGTTTCACCGAGTCGTGGCTGAACGAAGAAATGGATAATATAGAGCTGGCGGGATTTTCCATGCACCAGCAGAACAGAGACGCTATCTCTGGAAAGACGAGGGGTGGGGGTGTGTGTCTTTTTGTCAATAACAGCAGGTGCGTGATGTCTAATATTCGAGGTCTCGGGTACGCCTGAGGTAGAGTACCTTATGATAAGCTGTCGACCACACTATCTCATCTGTATTATTCGTAGCCGTCTATTTACCACCACAAAGTGAAGCTGGCACTAAGACGGCTCTTAACCATCTCTATAAGGCCATAAGCAAAGAAGAAAATGCTCACCCGGAAGCGGCGCTCCTAGTGGCCAGGGACTGTAATGCAGGCAAACTTAAATCAGTTTTACCAAATTTTTACCAGCATGTCACATGTGCAACAAGGGAAAAAGAATCCGACACCACCTCTACTCCGCACACAGAGATGCATAGAAAGCTATCCCCCGCCCTCCATTTGGCAAATCTGACCACAATTCTATCCTCCTGATTCCTGCCTACAAGCAAAAACTAAAGCAGGAAGTACCAGTGACTCGCTCAATACGGAAGTGGTCAGATGATGCGGATGCTTCACTACAGGACTGTTAGACTGCCGAACAATTCCTAAAAATCGCCACCAGACAATTTACATTGTAAGTCCTCTTGTACACTGCTGCTACTGGCTGTTCGTTTGTTACCTATGTATAGTGACTTCGCCCCCAACTACATGTACAGATTACCTAAACTAGCCTGTACCCCTGTACACTGGCTCGGTACCGGTGTCCCCTGTATATAGCCTCGTTATTGTTATTCTTATTGTGTTACTTTTTATGTTAGGCTACTTGGTAAATATTTTCTTCTTCTTGAACTGCACTGTTGGTGAAGGGCTTGTAAGTAAGCGTTTCACGGTAAAGTCTACACTTGTTTTATTCGACGCATGTGGTATTAAAGTTTGATTTGATTGATATCTGTGGGAGAGGTCTTCACTGTGTAGGGGTAAGTGGACCCATGTAGCGGGCACATGGGCGAGGCGCATAAAAAAACCTTAAGGCCCTAAAACCAGACGTTCTCGGCTACTCTATCCTTAGCTCTAACCTTCCATGGCCTAACTTAGGTGTTGTTTTATACAGATATTTGTGCTGACAGTACCTGTATGATGAGGTTGTTAAGGTTAAGAGGGACATTTTTCAATCTGATTTTACTGCTTGCATCAGTTACCTGATGTGGAATAGAGTTCCATGTAGTCATGGCTCTATGTACTACTGTGCACCTCCCATAGTCTGTTCTGTACTTGGGGACTGTGAAGAGACCTCTGGTGGCATGTCTTGAGCTGTTTAAACAGACAGCTCGGTACATTCAGCTTGTCAACACCTCTTACAAAAACAAGTAGTGATGAAGTCAATCTCTACATGGATGTCAATTATGGCAGCGCCCCCACACCTTTCTGATTCAGAGGGGTTGGGTTAAATGTGGAAGACACATTTCAGTTGAATGCATTGTGGTACAACTGACTAGGTATCCACCTTTCCTTTCCTTGTTGGTATTAGTCCCACCCTTCAGCTCCATTCAACCCCTCCCATCACTCTCTTAACACCATCCACATTGTATTTCTATTTGCAATATATTTTTCAACTGTGCTGTGACGCTTCACAAAGTGCTGAACCTTTCTATTCTCATAGTTTCTACAGATTGGAATTTTAGATAACATTTTTTGCAAATCAAAAACTGAAAAATTGGGCGTGCAAAATTATTCAGCCCCTTTACTTTCAGTGCAGTAAACTCTCTCCAGAAGTTCAGTGAGGGCACAACAAAACATGAATGAATGATCCAATGTTGACCTAAATGACTAATGATGAAAAATACAATCCACCTGTGTGTAATCAAGTCTCCGTATAAATGCACCTGCACTGTGATAGTCTCAGAGGTCCGTCAAAAGCGCAGAGAGCATCATGAAGAACAAGGAACACACCAGGCAGGTCCGAGATACTGTTGTGAAGAAGTTTAAAGCCGGATTTGGATACAAAAAGATTTCCCAAGCTTTAAACATCCCAAGGAGCACTGTGCAAGCGATAATATTGAAATGGAAGGAGTATCAGACCACTGCAAATCAACCAAGACCTGGCCGTCCCTCTAAACTTTCAGCTCATACAAGGAGAAGACTGATCAGAGATGCAGCCAAGAGGCCCATGATCACTCTGGATGAACTGCAGAGATCTACAGCTGAAGTGGGAGACTCTGTCCATAGGACAACAATCAGTCGTATATTGCACAAATCTGGCCTTTATGGAAGAGTGGCAAGAAGAAAGCCATTTCTTAAAGCTATCCATAAAAAGTGTCATTTAAAGTGTGCCACAAGCCACCTGGGAGACACACCAAACATGTGGAAGAAGGTGCTCTGGTCAGATGAAACCAAAATTGAACTTTTTGGCAACAATGCAAAACGTTATGTTTGGCGTAAAAGCAACACAGCTCATCACCCTGAACACACCATCCCCACTGTCAAACATGGTGGTGGCAGCATCATGGTTTGGGCCTGCTTTTCTTCAGCAGGGACAGGGAAGATGGTTAAAATTGATGGGAAGATGGATGGAGCCAAATACAGGACCATTCCTGTCCCAGTCTGCAAAAGACCTGAGGCTGGGATGGAGATTTGTCTTCCAACAAGACAATGATCCAAAACATAAAGCAAAATCTACAATGGAATGGTTAAAAAATAAACATATCCAGGTGAATGGCCAAGTCAAAGTCCAGACCTGAATCCAATCGAGAATCTGTGGAAAGAACTGAAAACTGCTGTTCACAAATGCTCTCCATCCAACCTCACTGAGCTCGAGCTGTTTTGCAAGGAGGAATGGGAAAAAAATTCAGTCTCTCGATGTGCAAAACTGATAGAGACATACCCCAAGCGACTTACAGCTGTAATCACAGCAAAAGGTGGCGCTACAAAGTATTAACTTAAGGGGGCTGAATAATTTTGCACGCCCAATTTTTCAGTTTTTGATTTGTTAAAAAAGTTTGAAATATCCAATAAATGTCGTTCCACTTCATGATTGTGTCCCACTTGTTGTTGATTCTTCACAAAAAAATACAGTTTTATATCTTAATGTTTGAAGCCTGAAATGTGGCAAAAGGTCGCAAAGTTCAAGGGGGCCGAATACTTTCGCAAGGCGCTGTATGACTTCAAATCACCCAGTATTGTTATCTACAGTGTTAGCTTTAGGTAAATGTTGCAACTCTTCAGTCATTCCTGGACCTGTGACCAAAAACAAACTACATATGACAGTACCAAAATAAATGATCTAATGATTTTGCCTCCTCGCAGCAACATCTGTCGGGAAGCAAGTACAGGGAGTGAGTGATTTAATAAGTAAACAAAACAATAAAAACAAAACCCAAAACGCACCGACATGAAACGGAGTCAATAACACCCGAGGAAAGAACCAAGGGGAGTGACAGATATAGGGAAGATCATCAAGGAGGTGATGGAGTCCAGGTGAGTGGCATGAGGCGCTGGTGCGCTTAACTATGGTAACAGATGTGCGGGATAATCAGCAGCCTGATGACCTAGAGGCCGGAGAGGGAGTGTACATGACACTTCCCAACTATTTTGCAATTTACAAAGATTATACTGTTTTTAAAACATTTTATCGAAAATCGAATTAGTATATTAGAGTTTAACCACAGTATTTGTTGTATTATTTGTTCTGTCTTTTTCAGGTGGATTAAACTGAAATTGCATCTAACTTTCTATGGCTTGTTTAAAAATAAAGATTTTTTGGGACATGATTTCGTTTTCAAATAACCAAAAATGAGCGGTTGTAATCTGAATAAAGGGAAAAGGGCTATTCTTGAACATGGGGTGAGACATTCTTACAAATTTGTAAGAGAACCAGTTTGGATTTAAGTATAACTTTTGTATGACTGACACCTTTAGTGAGAGGTCTAATGCTTTAATATTTAATAATGACTGCCCTCTGAATAATATTCGTTATATAAAATAGGTCCTTTTAAATTTTTTCTGGCTTGCCATTCCAAATAACATTTTATATTTTTTGCTCATATAATAAAAAAAAAACAGGTCGTTAGGTGTAGGCAAAACCATAAGCAAATAGGTCAACTGTGATATGACTAAAGAGTTAATCAGGGTGATTTTCCCACAAATTCCTTTCCATGATAGGAAGATCTTATCTATTTTTGCTAACATTCTATAAAAATACAATGGAGTGAGATCATTTCTTTGTTTCGGGATATGTATACCGAATATGTCCACATCTCGTCAGAATTTTTATTGGGAAACTACACGGTAATGTAAATGTTATATTTTTTAGTGAACCATTACGTAATTTATCATAATTTGGTTTTAATCCATAGAGGTTACTGAAAGTATCTAGGAAGGGATTCTAATTGTGGATTTAAAAGAAAACATGAATCATCAGCGTTCAATCATACATTTATTTTTAAGCCCTGGATTTCAAATCCCTTAATATGATTGTTGGATCTGATTTTAACAGCTAACATTTCAATGGCAATAATAAATAGATATACCGATAGTGGGCAACCTTGTTTTACTCCTCTTGACAGTTTAAAACTTTCTGAGATGTAGCCATGTAACATGATTTGTTAATTTGCAGTACATTTTCCAATCAGTTGGGCTGCCAGACCTTTTGCCTCATCCCTCTCAACCATACAATTTTTTAACTCCTCATCAATCCAAGGTCATTTTCTATATGGGTGCGTGCTTATTAGTATCTGGAATAAGACATTTAATAAATGTGTCAAGTGCAGCGTCTGGCTGCTCCTCATTACACACCATAGACCAGCAAACATTCTTTACATCATCATCATATGAATCACTACGAAACTTATTGTATAACCTCTTATACACTATATTAGGCCCAGCCTTTGGAACTTTGGTTTTCCTAGATATTGCTACCATATTGTGATCACTACATCCTATGGATTTGGATACTGCTTTAAAGCACATTTTTGCATCATTAGTAAAGATGTGATCAATACGTGTTGATGATTTCATTCCTGTGCTGTTTGTAAATACTCTGGTAGGTTGGCTGACAACCTGAACCAGGTTGCAGGCACTGGTTACAGTTTGAAGTTTTTCTTGAGTGGGCAGCTTGATGAGAGCCAGTCAATATTTAAATCAGTCAGAAAATATATTTCTCTGTTTATTAAAATACATTATCAAGCATTTCACACATATTATCCAGATACTGACTGTTAGCACTTGATGGTCTATAGCAGCTTCCCACAAGAGTGGGTTTAAGTTAGAATTTGCTGCTCACTGTTGAGGAAGAGAATAGTCTTTTCACACCCATGTGTGATAACAGCTGATAGTCAGATAAGAGGATGGGCTGTAGCAAAATGAACAAATGGCGTAAAACAACGCAATTACGCATTAGAGGATGCATTCTCAGTATTGGTGAGCCTAGTATGTTTATATTTTTTTGTGTACATTTTTAATAAACACTACATTCAAAATAGCCTGTAGTAAGATTAGTATACCATTTTTGTAGTTTTAGCAACTAGATGGCAATACTTTCTCTTCTGAGTGGAAGGGGTATTGTTACTCATTGGTTTGAAAATATTCAACCAGCATGTTCAGGTACTAGGAGCATAACTACTAACATTTCATGAACTGCGTGTAATGGTGTCCCTGCAACTGGGTCATCTTTTCATTATTCTATTGACAGCAGACTGTGCATTGTCTGCATTGTAACTCTTCAATTGTTGGAAAAGGACTCGGAAGTAAGCATTTCAGTTAGTCTGCACCTGTTGTTTATGAAGTATGTGACAAGTAAGGCAAAATTGCTCAACCACCTGCCTTCTTTTGTTGCGTTTGTCCTCCCTTGATACACACTGTCGTCATCTACCTCGGTAACTTTAGCATAGATCAGTGTGAATATAGCCCATATCCAAATGTTTAATCTTTAGTGTGGCAATTTGTAGTTCTGCCACTTCACAGGACACTGTATGCTGTTGATTATGCCTGTGCCGCAGATATGCAACATTAACATAAAACCATTAATGAGAAAACATGCAGTTGAGCTAAATCCTCCTAAACTTTTCGGTTACAGCCAGATGTAGCAGAGAAAAGCACCAGACACAAGTCTATGAATAGCAAAGTGAAATCATTGTACATATGTGTACTTGCCCACAACTCTCTTTTTCGGTTGTCTAGTCAAGTCTCTTAGTTCGAGGGCTTCTTTATACCCTTTATACCCAGCTTGGCTGTCAAAACGTTGGTAATTACATTTTTGCATCTGAGCTCCTAGAGTGTGCGGCTCTTTTATTTTCAAGTTTTCTACTCCGCTAGCCAGCACCTCGCCTAAATAGGTGTGCGTTTCTTTTTTTTCTTCTAGAGGGCGTCTTTATAACATCTAGTTCTCTCCTCGAGGGCCCTATAGTTTCAAAGGCCCTAGAGTTGAAACATGCCTGCAGTGTCTTCCCCCAGCAAGGTCGACCCACTGGGGCATGATCAGAACTAAAGTACTGGCAGGGGCAGACACATTGGAAGGCTATGCATGCTGATGTGTACACTTCAATCGGCAGGATTGTAGCATGCTGTTGACTGAAAAACTCACCAAAACAATAAAATATTAACCGTCAGAGATTTTTTCATAAAACAGGATTATTGACTAATTCATTCTATGGTTTATCTTGAATTGCAGAATGTAACTAATCTATCTTCAATTACGAATCATAATGTGATTTATCAGATCTCATCTGATAAAAAAAAAGACAGCAGGGTTTTCTCAATATGTCACATTTCCATTGTCGTAGCTCTTTCACTTTGTACATGCTTGATTTCAAACAAACTGATTTACTCTGAAACAGAGGACAGAGATTGAGTTTCCATGTCATGTCTCAATGATAATCTTCAAAGAGAGAAGTAAAAATAACAATATACTTATAACTGTTGTTATTGCCCTTCTTGTATATCACAGGATGACTTTCACACTAAAAGGCACCATAGAAACACTGTTCAGATTTCAACTGCTGTAGTAATCCCTTTGTTTCATATACATTACAAGGAGCCAGACACAATATCCTGCTGGGCCTAAATCCAGATTAATATGAGCTAAAATAAAAAATAAAAAAAGTTATGTGGAGGGGAGGGCAGAGTTAATAGTTGTAGGGGATTAGTCCAACATGGGAGTATGGATTACTCATATGAAGTAAGACCCTTAGCTCGCTGGCCAATGGTGATACATTGCCCAATGCCAAAGCCTTGTTCAGCATCTTTTAGAGACAGTTTCTTCGAAATCCCCAAATGAGTCTGCTCAGCAGAGAAAACGAGAAAAAAAAATCAAAAGAAAAATAGAAGGGAGTGGAATAGAGCCTGCCCAGTGCACACATCATGCGGTTTGCTTTGATAAGGTCCAAATATTATGCTGGAGGAGTGAAGACAGAAACGTGAACATGAAACGTAGAACATGAAAAGTGGTTGCAGCATAGCGCGGTACCTCAATGCATGCTGCTCAGTCCAACAGGAATACCATGTATCTCCCTCAGTCATACTGTTTGCTTTAGTGTAAATGAATTATTTTGTAGTGTACACAAAGGTCTGACAAGCCTTTGTGATAAACTCCTTTCATTTCTGCACACATTTCTAACTAAATGTTATATTTCATATTTTGTGTGCCTAGAAAACCCCCAAAGGTGTTCTTTTGGGTTTTGACATGTTTTTGAAGTTCAAAAGGCAATACACACTGTCTACATAACACAGTCGAAGGACTCACAGTTATACTATTGGCATTAAAACCACAAACAATAACAATAGTAGTCTACATGGGAAAATTGATTTAGTATTTGTTTCTAATCTTCACAACTATCATGCTATGGGGTATCTCAGGATTGCTGTGTCACCTGTCTGTCATGGCGTGTAACAAGGCTCGATGCTGGGGTCATTCAGCTCTTACAGAGTGAGCGTGAGCGTTGGGCTCTTTGAAGTGAAGAGGGGCTTGACGGGGTGAGTGCTGGCCTGTGCTTTAGCTTTCACCTCTCACACAGGGCCTGTAGTTCAGGCTTTAATTAGCCAATTAACCCTTGAAATAAAAAAATACAGATGTCTGCCAAGCTCGTTGCAACATGTTCCTTGTGCTCCATATTTATCGATGGCCGCAGGTTATGCTGTTGAATTTCATTCTCTGCTGGGCATTTGTGTTCATATTATTTCTAATCTCTGTTATGGGTGCACATCTGTGGAGGTCACCCTGCCTCAAGAGGGCATTTATGGACCAATTGAATTGATTGAAGCTGGCTACATGATAAAAATGCTTGCTCTTTAAACCCAGGTTTTGAGTTAGTGTTTCAGACAGAGTGTGAATGTGTCAAAAAGGGAAAGAGAGGGGCAGAAAGCAACAGAGTAGGAGGGATGGAGGTAAGGAAATGCCTTACAGGCCTGTTAGTCAGAAAGCTGACTGGTGAGCGTTGGGCTCTTTGAAGTGAAGAGGGGCTTCACGGGGTGAGTGCTGGCCTGTGCTTCAGCTTTCACCTCTCACACAGGGCCTGTAGTTTGATTAGCTCTATAACAGCAGGTCTCAGAGGCCTCAACTATCCCTCTCCCCCATCAGGACATAAAACACTGACCCCTGCTGGCCTCCTGGGCTTACACCGAGATTCCCTCCTGCCATACGCTCTCTCTCCCTCTCTCTTTCTCTGTTTGTTTTCACTTTCTCTCCATCTGCTTTTCTCCATCTCCTTCCTTGCTCTTTCTCCCTTGGCTTACTTTGGTTTTAAGAGTTTGCCCTTCATTGGTGTATTTTTAGGATCTCTGACACAACTGACATTTGTTCTGAGACAGCTGCCTCTATGCCCAATATCCTCTAAAAAGTCAACTAAATAAGTACTGCTCATCCAATCCACCAGACTTCTGTATGGCTGGAATGGCAGACAAGGGGACCTCAGTTCAGGGGCATTTCCTACTCAGGGAGCTCAGTGTTTTGACTGGTGCATGGCTAATCACTTTAAACATGCCTTTTTGTTCCTGCTGCCTCCACTCAACCTTACATGAATGGAACATGGTCCCATCCCCTTCTCTCTTCCTGGCTGTCTATACATGTCACTGTGGCAACCCAATTTTCTCCCCCCACTTCAAATGGAGACAACAGCATATGCTCTGTCAGACTCAGAATCTCACTGATTAGGCCCCTGGAGACCAGCGCTAACTCCGACTAGCTGACTTTTTATTATTACATTTGAACATAACCTCCCCCAAATCAGCCACCGCAACTCCCCAGATTATGTTTGTGTCTGTTTTCCCTCACTTTTCTGTCAGGAGCTAATCGTGGTTGAAAAGTAACCCTCCCTCCGACTGATGTGGAATGTCAACTGTCTGCAAAGTTCTGAAGCCTTAATGACAAAACAGGAAGGGGGATAACCTAGAGAGCTGGCTCCACATCGTGCTCTTTCCATCTCCATTGTAAACAAAGCCCAGCTGTGGTGAAGATTGCAGTGTTGTTTCACAGTGAAGCTGTTGTGTTCTTCTCTGACTCGAACTTCAGACTAGACAGATTTTGCAACCCAGGAGCACCACAGCTTTTTTGCTGTATAGTGACTGGCTGCAATCTACATCTGTTTGAGTCAAAGTTAGAGACAAAAACACCTCCTTAGGTTTCAGGTCACATCTCGCTCTCTCTTTTCCTTACTCTTTATTTCTCTCTTTCTTTATCTCACTCTATTTCCCTCCGTCCCTCCCTCCCTCATTTTTTCTCCTTACAGCTGTTTCACTACTTCATTCACACACACACTCATACTTTCTCCTCTGCTTTTCGCAGGCTTTCTCTTCTCTCTGTGGTTTCCACTCTTCCCCTGTGCCTAAATAACCTATTTCAGTATATCAGCAGAAGCGAAGCGATGCGGGAGAGAAAAGGAGTGCAGCGAGATGGAGAGAATTGACAGGGGAGAGTATATGACAAGAAGCATTGTGACTCCTGGCTGCTTGTTTGGTGTCTGTGGGGTTGCGTCTCTAGCGAGGCAGCATATGTACATAGATATTCATGTATGATTCCTTGGTGTCTGTTCCCATCTCTCCATCTGTCCATCTCTGCCTGCTGTGTGTGCCCTATGTCTACTATCAATCAATCACGTTTATTTATAAAGCCCTTCTTACATCAGATGATATCTCAAACTGCTGTACAGGAAACCCAGCCTAAAACCCAAAATAGCAAGCAACGCAGGTGTAGAAGCACGGTGGCTAGGAAAACTCCCTAGAAAGGCATGAACCTAGGAAGAAACCTTGAGAGGAACCAGGCTCTGAAGGGTGGCCAGTCCTCTGCTGGCTGTGCCGGGTGGAGAACAGAACATGGCCAAGATGTTCAAACGTTCATAGATGACCAGCAGGGTCAGATAATAATAATCACAGTGGTTGAAATGGGTGCAGCAGGTCAGCACCTCAGGAGTAAATGTCAGTTGGCTTTTCATAGCCGATCATACAGAGTTCGAGACAGCAGGTGTGGTAGAGAGAGAGTCCAAAACAGCAGGTCCGGGACAAGGTAGCACGTCCAGTGAACAGGTCGGGGTTCCATAGCCGCAGCCCCAGTTGAAACTGGAGCAGCAGCATGACTAGGTGAACTGGGGACAGCAAGGAGTCATCAGGCAAGGTAGTCCTGAGGCATGGTCCTAGGGCTCAGGTCCTTCGAGAGAAGAGGGTGAGAAAAAGAGAGAGAGGAGAAAGAGAGAAAAAGAGAGTGAGAATTAGAGGGAGCATACTTAAATTCACACAGGACACCGGATAATACAGGAGAAATACTCCAGATATTACAGACTGACCCTAGCCTCCCGACACAAACTATTGCAGCATAAATACTGGAAGCTGAGACAGGAATCATTCTCATTATATCTAGGACTGTGTCAAGCCTCTGTGCCTCTCAATCAATGCACATGTACACACACAAACATGCACACACACATACTATCCAACGGTGTTAAAACACATTCAATCGGTTACTTTTCTTTTGACAGTCACCAAAAAGTGGCCCAAAAACTTTTATCCCCATTTAGATATACTTCAGAAGTCGGAGAAGACAGAAATCCCTTGGAGGCTTCATTATGGCTTTGAGAAAGGCTGGACAGATGCATGAAACACACACACACACACCACACACACAGGAACACTGAATGCTCAAAATCGGCAGGGGACCTCAGCCCTCCCCTCTCTGTTTGCTTTCAGAAGAGGGGTCCAGAGAGATTGTTGTTGTTGTTTCTGGGCTGACTGCTTGGTTCCAGCCGCAGTCAGATTAATGCTAACACGGAGGGACTGGGTAGGTTGCATCTGCAGCAGTAAAGGGGTCCGGGGGGGATTGGGTGACCAATTACATGGTAATTTTGCAGGACAGTGTAGCCTACACGAATACAAAATGTTGGCAGCATCTCATGCCAATCAATCTGTTTCATGGAAATATGCATTTATATCTTCTTCAATTACTTTTTCGTGAGCAAATTACAGCACATGGTGATAAACGAACTATAAAGCCTTTGTAGGTCATAAGAAACTTCCTTCACCATGGAGTTTAGTCTGCTCAGTGAATTACCAGCAATTATTATGTTGAATGAGCAACAATGAGCATGGATAGCCTCAAGATCCCTGTCCAATCCAAGCAAGTTCTGTCTAGTTGCGCGCTGTTGAGTTTTCAGCTAACCATCCTAAAATCTCATGAGAAATTACTAAGGTGCTATTTTTGGTATAACAGTAATGTAAACGAACACAGGAAATAAAACAAATATTCAAAACTCTTTGCACACAGAACACCCAGCTGGTGATGGTGATATAACTGAGTAGAACAATCCTTCTACACCAGACTGATAACATTACGTACATCCTTCATTCCTATACATTTCAAAGCAATAAAATGCCAACAAATCTTTATGCAACACTTTTGAAACATGCCGACAACGTCTGATCTAATCTACCCTATTCGATTTGGTTCTGTTATGTAGAACCTGCTCCCACTCAAGCGCGTAGCCTACTCGTTTGCTTTGTGCAAAAAAAATTGCTGATGCAGAAACGAGAGACCACTGTGGCTGTCTTATGGAAATATTTAGCCAAGGAAACATTTCTGGTTGGTCTCAGGGAATGTAAAACAGTTAGGAAAGAAGACTTTTAAAATGGGATTGAGTGAAGTAGTAGCAGACTAAACTCCTCTCCATGTTGAAGGATGTTTCTGATCACTCCACCAACGGAGTGGAGCAGAGACCAGGCTTTGTGGAATCTAGCTCAGACTACATCGATTCGCCCATGGCGGAATACTTATTTTTTAATAAATTTTTTTTTTTTAAATGTATGAAACGCCTACGTTGTACCGATATTTGTCCTCTGTAGTTGCGTGCCTTTCTTTGTTTGCTGAAATCAATATATTTTTATAAATGTTAATCAAATACAACCACTGGCTCATTGCTGTTGCTCTAAAATGGCAACACCGCGGAAATGCGCATGTGCCAGTTTAATCTCAACAAGGAAACAGTCGGTGGTTGAATTTGATTAACGTTTATTGAAAAAGTATATTTCAGCAAACAAAGAAAGAAACAAAACTAAATTATTGAAACATTAACCTAAGGCAAATTGCTACGTGAAAATAGCAGCAATTAAAATGTTGAATGACCAACTCTTGAGCATGGTAAATACTGTAGCCTCACAAGTTTGAAATGACCTTATCTTTCAGTCTAATATACGGCTATTTACATTTTAAAATATTTACTTACTTTTGTAGAGCTTCATCAGAAGCACGCTTTTTGTAAGTAGTTACACCTAACTGTCTTCGAAGTTGAGCTGGAATTTAGCCCAAAAGGATTTGAGAAATGTGATTGGTTGACGATAGGCTTATGACATTGGCATCTCAACAACGATTTGAGAAGTGTTAAGGAAAACTCCACCCAAAAACAATTTTTTGGTATTTGTTTTATTAGTCCATTGTTGACAGTCCCAAAATGTTTTTCTTGTCAGAAATCAAGTGTTCAAGATATGTAACTTTCAAAAACCTGCTGCGTTTTGCATCATAAGGGGATGATTTCTGTATTTTCACAGTTGTGTATCTTGAAAACAGCCCAGGGTGGGCTGACAGGATGGGTGTTTGAGAATGGTATTTTTATGTGGGAATCTCTCTCCCTCTTTCTCTCTCTGTATCTCTCACTCTGACAGTGACTTCACTGAAAACATTACGTGACTAATATACCTGATTTGTTGTGATCAGTCATTTGTTTGTGATCACTCATTGTATATGTTTGGGCATAATGTTGTATATACAGGGCACATTTGTTAAAGAGACCTAGGTCTCTATGTTTTCCCTGTTAAAATAAAGCTTAAATAAGAAATACATGAATACAAAATCATGGGGAATGGGGGAAGAGCACGAGGTTATTTATTTGCATTTGAATGTACTTTTCAGTTATGTTTTTGGGAGCAGTTTGAATAGTCACACTTTAAATTATAGGCCTATATCCTTGTATGCCTGATTTGTGAAGTGTTTTGAGGTTATTACTGAATGTAGAAACACATCAGAAGAACTCATAGGGTCTGCTTTTTACCTAGCAGTGCATTTGGGGACATACAGTTGAAGTCGGAAGTTTACATACACCTTAGCCAAATACATTTAAACTCAGTTTTTCACAATTCCTGACATTTAATCAGAGTAAACATTCCCTGTCTTAGGTCAGTTAGGATCACCACTTTATTTTAAGAATGTGAAATGTCAGAATAATAGTGTAGAGAGTGATTTATTTCAGCTTTTATTTCTTTCATCATATATTCCCAGTGGGTCAGAAGTTTACATACACTCAATTAGTATTTGGTAGCATTGCCGTTAAATTGTTTAACTTGGGTCAAACGTTTTGGGTAGCCTTCCACAAGCTTCCCACAATAAGTTGGGAGAATTTTGTCCCATTCCTCCTGGCAGAGCTGGTGTAACTGAGTCCGGTTTGTAGCCCTCCTTGCTCGCACACTCTTTTTCAGTTCTGCCCACAAATTTTCTATAGGATTGAGGTCAGGGCTTTGTGATGGCCACTCCAATACCTTGACTTTGTTGTCCTTAAGCCATTTTTCAACTACTTTGGAAGTATGCTTGGTGTCATTGTCGATTTGGAAGACCCATTTGCGACCAAGCTTTAACTTCCTGACTGATGTCTTGATGTTGCTTCAATATATCCACATAATTTTCCTCCCTCATGAATCCATCTATTTTGTGAAGTGCACCAGTCCCTCCTGCAGCAAAGCACCCCCACAAATTGATGCTGCCACCCCCGTGCTTCACGGTTGAGATGGTGTTCTTCGGCTTGCAAGCATCCCCCCTTTTCCTTCAAACATAACAATGGTCACTATGGCCAAACAGTTCTATTTTTGTTTCATCAGACCAGAGGACATTTCTCCAAAAAATACGATCTTTGTCCTCATGTGCAGTTGCAAACCATAGTCTGGCTTTTTATGGCGGTTTTTGAGCAGTGGCTTCTTCCTTGGTGAGCAGGCCTTTCATGTTATGCCGATATAGGACTAATTTTACTGTGGATATAGATACTTTTGTACCTGTTTCCTCCAGCATCTTCACAATGTCCTTTGCTGTTGTTCTGGGATTGATTTGCACTAGGTGACACCAACTTCTTGTGACTCTAAGGCTGTCCTAATAAACTGTCTATTCCACCCCCATCAACAACAGGCAGGTCTATGATCTGTGTGTCTGACCACAAGGTTCTCACACTGGACTTGACATTCCTTCCCCCTCTAACCAAGTCCAAGCATCGCCTGTGTTTCCGGAACTGGAAAAACATTTACCCAGCCAGCCTATCAGAAGACATCTTGAACCTGTCTCCTCCTTTTTAATCAGTGGATGAAACTGTGGAGTAACTTGAGCCTCACCATCCTACAGACTGGCCTTTCAAGAGCATCAAAGGGCCTATTCCAAGGCCCTGAAAGAGGCACGGTCAACATTCTACTCCAACCTCATCAATTAAAATCCTGGAAACTCAAAGCACCTGTTTTCCACCATAAACCATCTTTTGAAACCCCAGTTCATTTCCCCCATCGAGACAACGAAAGAGCAGTGTAACAGCTTCATTGACTTTTTCAAAGGTCAGCAACTTCAGATCTCTCATCTCCAGCTCTACTACTCTGTCTCCTCCCGCCCTTTGAACCTCCACCAAAGTCACCTCAGTCTCTCTCCTACTTCCTTGAAGTCACCCAGGGAGCTCCCAAGTGGTGCAGTGGTCTAAGGCACTGCATCTCGGTGCTAGAGGCGTCACTAGAGACTCTGGTTCGATTCCAGGCTGTATCACAACCGGCCATGATTGGGAGTCCTATAGGGAGACGCACAATTGGCCCAGCATGATTGGCCGGAGTAGACCCTCATTGTAAATAATAATTTATTCTTAACTGACTTGCCTAGTTAAATAAAGGTTCAATAAATAAAATAAAACAATTATTGAGAAAACTATCTCCATGATGACAACCTCCTCCTGTACCTTGGATGCTATTCCAACAGCCCTGCACAAATCGTGCTCCCCTGCACTCAGCCCTCAACCCAGATTTTTTTTCTTCCAATCTGGCAGTGTCCCAACTGCATTTAAGACTGCTGTCATCATCCCCCTTCTGAAGAAGCCCACCCTGGACCTAGAAGTGCAGGACAATAACAGGCCAATATTAAATCTCATCTTCCTCTCCAAGGTATTGGAAAAAGTGTTTGCGGTACAGCTCCATCTCAATCAGAACAAGTTCCAGTCAGGTTTCCCGGCCGGCCAACAGCACTGAAACGGACCTACTCAGGGTCACCAACAACCTTCTGATGGCAGATGATGCAGCCTCCCCCTATCTCCTGATCCTGGACTTGAGCACAGCATTTGACACTGTCGACCACCCCATCCTCCTGGAACGCCTCCGGGACACCATTGGACTGTTTGAACCAGCCTTGAGCTGGTTCCACTCCTAACCCTCAGACAGGATGGTGTATGTATGCATCTGGTTTAAGGAAGCTAGGCGTATGTCGCACATCACTACTTCACAGGAGAGGAATTTGAATGTTTATTTTTATTGATCAAAATATATACATATATTTTTAAAGAAATGCATTCTGGAACATGTGAACTTTTATGTGCCTTAATAACAAACTCGTATGTGATCTGTAAATATTAATAAAATTGTTAAATTACAAGCCTAGTTGGTTTAGCCATGGAAAAAGTAAGGAACCTTCCTGCTAGCCATGATTGTCTGAGATATTGGATGGGCTGGACATGCCGAGAGATGAGTTTGGATTATTCTGCCATGTAGCATGCTTCTACATGGCAGAATAAAATATAAAATGAGCTGCTCAGTTTGTGTAGATAATCCTTGCTACCGTGGCTTTTTTGAAAGATATAGTAGCCATGGATAACTGCAGAAGTGTTGCTACTGCTCTCAACAACATTGCTGAATTTAGCATACAATATCGACAAATATCAGTGGGGAAAAGTTGTGTTGGACCACTTTCTGGAGGATGATCATGCCTGCTGACTCTGACTGAAATTAATCAGACGATGTGGAAATCCCTGACTTGGGTAACAACATTTTCTTTGAACCAAACATTGTAGAGTCTAATAATAAAAGTGATGGGGAAGAAACATCGATCAACAGTGTTGTTGTCACGGAAGAATCTGACCAATTTTTGAAATCAGTGGAATGCCCGGTGTAAGCAGAGTATGAGAAGAAAATTCTGGCATTTGATTGCATCCATGACAGAGTGGGAGAAAAATATGATGATTCTTTTCACATTGCACACGATCAGTGTGAACCGGAGTGACTTGACACAACGGGCCAAGCAAGCTGTACAAACAACACTTCATTACTTCATTAAAGAGTTTAGCTACATTTTCCAATATTATACATTTCAAATTTCGTCAAAGTTGCAAGTTAAAGTGTATGGTTAGCTAGCTAGGGAATGTTAGCTGGCTAGCTCGCTAACTAACGTTACGTGCATGATTAGTGTAGTAATATTATTAATATCTCACAAATCCATTTGCATTGCTAGTTATAGCCTGTTAGCTTTAGCTACCTGTAGATTGATACTACAGCATTTCATGCATGGTGGCTAGCTATGACAATCTGTTCGTTTTTCTAGTTATGTTTGGGTTGGGATTATGGTTCATTGTTTAGCTAGCTAGCTAGCTAACTACATGTTTAAACAAAATAATCCACTTCACCAGATGATTACATGACCTATAAAGTTAGCCATGTGTGGGCCTCCCGAGAGGCGCAGCGTTCTAATGCACTGCATCGCACTGCTTGAGCCGTCACTACAGATCCGGGTTCGTTCCCGGGCTGTGTCGCAGCCGTCTGTGACCGGGACACCCATGAGGTGGTGTACAATTGGCCCAGCGTTGTCTGGGTTAGCGGAGGGTTTCGGCCGGGATGTCCTTGTCCCATCGCGCTCTAGCGAATCCTGTGGCGGGCCGGACATATGCACACTGTGTTTCTTCCGACACATTGGTGTGGCTGGCTTCCGGGTTAAGCAAGCAGTGTGTCAAGGAGCAGTGCGCCTTGGCATGGTCATGTCGGAGGACACGTGGCTCTCATCCTGCGCCTCTCTCGAGTCCGTATGGGAGTTGCAGCAAGGGGACAACACTGTAACTACCAATTGGATATCACAAAATGGGAGAAAAAGGCGTAAAAAATAAAGGTTAGCCATGTGTATCTGGGGGTGATTACGGCCATCTATTGTATTGAAAATGTTAAATACACTACCTTACGCACTCTGTTTAGCACATGGCCACACGTGAATCCTTAAAGAGATGGGTTGAGCTAAGGCTTAAGTGGGTGTGAATGATGCTGATTGGGTCTAGACAAAGAAGAGCTCTCCAGCAGATGTACCAAAATATTTAAGGGCTATTTTCTCAAAAGTGGGGTTGCAAGTTTATCAACTTTCAAAGAAGAATTACTTTCTCATTGTTCCTCAACTGTAGTGTATGATATACCATTTTCTAGAGTCTGTACTTTCATCCAATGTAAAAAAAAAAAAATTAATCACATTTTGTAGCATAAGACTGAAAAGAGGTGGTCGGTCGAAAATGTTATTTTATGTGCAAAAATATTCAAGTCCATTTTTTTATTTGCAGTGTAAGTAAGATATACCAGTTTACTCTTACTGGTGGCCCAAAATATACATTATCTGAAAGCCATGCCCATAATAGGCCACACCTCCTGAAAATAACCTAAGGATTGCTGTGACAACTCAACTGATGGTTTGAAAAAACAACTGACGGTCAAATAAACCCATGTTTGGATAATACAAACAACCTAAAATGTTGGGTTATTCACACAACCCAACTGGCAAAATAACCCAGCATGAGTTCTGTCCAATATTTACCCAGCGCTGTGTTACCAAATAACCTAAATTGAGCTGTTTTTAACCCAGCAGTTTTTAGAGTGCATGGAATCTCATTCCACTGCTATGCTGATGACACCCAGCTGTATGTAAAAAACTGCCCAAAGTCCTTCTGACTCATGTGCCTTGAGTAGATAAGGGCATGGATGAAGCAAAACTTCCTTCAACTGAACAGCATCAAAAGAGGCCCTACTTGTTGGCACCCCCCACCAGTTCCATCGCTCACCAATAACGCAGCTTACCATTGAAGGACAGAACATCCCTCCCCCTCAGTTGCCAATCTGGGTGTAAAGCTGGATTCCTCCCTGACCTTTTTGACAGCGACATCAAACGACTGTGTAAAGCGTCATTCTATCACAGCTAGAAATTTGCCAAACTCTGTCCCACCCTCACTCAGTCTGATGCAGAGAAGCTTGTCCATGCCTTTATCTCCTGAAGGCTGCACTACTGCAATGCACTCTTCATCGGTATCCCTGGCAGGAGTCTCCAGATGCTCCAATAGTTCCAGAGCAGTGCTGCCAGGATCCTGATAAGAGTGCGGGAAACACCATCATATCACTCCCGTTATGTCATCTCTGCACTTGCTCCCCGTCTCATTCCAGATTGAATTCAAAACCCTCCTGCTGACTTTCTAGTGTATTCATGGCAATGCCCCTTCTTATCTCAAAGAAGTGCTCTCCCTCCATAACCCCACCCGAACCCTCAGGTCAAGTGATAGCCTGCTCCTCCACGTCCCCAGGACCAAGCTCCTTGGGGGATCGGGCTTTCAGCTCGATGGCCCGCAGCCTCTGGAATGCCCTCCCGGACCTCCTGAAGGCACCACAGACTATGGGTTACTTTTAGACGGGCCTAAAGATCTTTCTCTTTATGAAGGCTTTCTGTTGATAGCTGTGCTGCTTGGTGCGCTTGTCCCTTGTAGCGTCAGCTGTGGTCTTTGTGCCAGTTGCCTTTTCTAGTTGTGCCCATTTATGTTAAATTTTTTATTTTATGCACTTTGAGATTATTCTGTATAATGAAAGTGCCTTACAAATGTAATCTATTATTATTATTATTGTGAGACAGAAGTAATGTTACAGTAGACTCCCCATTGTGGTGTAGTGACCAGTACGATACATTGGATTTTCTAAGTTTCAGTTCAGTCTGGCTTTCCAGATATGTACTCCTCAAATATGTTTGAGTATCTCAAAAAAGCTGCTTTTTCTTGAGGTTAATCTCCTGGAGATGTGCTGTAAAACCTTAAATGACACATGGTTTAGTTTTGTTGACATTTGCCTTGGACCCAAGGCACTTACAAAGAAACTCATGATCAGAGGGAAAGGGGGGTTGAAAATGAAATTAAATACCAAAAGTGACACAGGCACTTTTGGATTTACTCTGTCACTGTGATCCCCTTGGATAACATGGGCAGAGGAGAGAAAGGAAGAGAGAGTCCCTACAGATGGAGTGCAGAGTGAGAGAGACACGTACTCTATACTGACCCCACCAGTTTGTAGTCTAGCGAGAATTAATGCTAGGGGTAGATATTATGTTATATACCTCTATTACTTGTCTCTGTCATGTTGCTTGAGTGACTCGAGTGCCACAGCTATGACACAGGCAGGCTTGGTGGCGTGTCCCGTCCCGTAAGTTTTATGATGCTCTATTCAACTTCTTCTAGTCTTTCCCTCACTGTAGATGTGATTTCTTGCAAACAACATTAGTTGACCACTGACCACCTGCAGATGGGCAGAATCAAAAGAGGATAGATCTAGGGCTACAATGGGTGTCACAGTGTTCTCGACCTTGTATCCTTGCTCTTAGTCGCTCCGCTCCAGTTGTATTTCTCTCTGCCTCCCAGGAAGAGCTGCCAGACATACATTTTAGCCAGGCATTGAGAGGCCTTCCTCATGGTCCCTTCTCAGCCTGAGCCTCAGCCTCAGGTCCTAATATGCAGTCTCCCGTCACTGTGGGCACAACATGCCTTCCTCTGCATATAAATGAGCAAATTAGCTTTTCAAATAGCCTTTGTAGGTGTCTGGTATCGTTCTCCACTCCAAAGAAAACTTCAGCACAAGTTACAGTATGTGACAAAAAAGGAAGCAGGTGTTGACGCCCATGCCAGGTGACACCCATCTTATCTTGATAATTACACTGATTTGTTTTATGCTCCTTAAGATTTACACTACCGTTCAAAAGTTTGGGGTCACTTAGAAATGTCCTTGTTTTTGAAAGAAAAGTAATTAAAATAACATAAAATTGATCAGAAATACAGTGTAGACATTGTTAATGTTGTAAATGACTATTGTAGCTGGAAACGGCTGATTTTTAATGGAATATCTACATAGGCGTACAGAGGCCCATTATCAGCAACCATCACTCCGGTGTTCCAATGGCACGTTGTGTTAGCTAATCCAAGTTTATAATTTTAAAAGGTAAATTGATCATTTGAAAACCCTTTTGCAATTATGTTAGCACAGCTGAAATCTGTTGCCCTTATTAAAGAAGCAATACAACTGGCCTTCTTTAGACTAGTTGAGTGTCTGGAGCATCAGCATTTGTGGGTTCGATTACAGGCTCAAAATGGCCAAAACAAATAACTTTCTTCTGAAACTCATCAGTCTATTCTTGTTCTGAGAAATGAAGGCTATTCCATGCGAGAAATTGCCAATAGACTGAAGATCTCGTAAAACGCTGTGTACTACTCCCTTCACAGAACAGCGCAAACTGTCTCTAACCAGAATAGAAAGAGGAGTGGGAGGCCCCGGTGCACTACGGAACAAGAGGACAAGTACATTAGTATCTAGTTTGAGAAACAGACACCTCACAAGTCCTCATCTGGCAGCTTCATTAAATAGTACCCGCAAAACACCAGTCTCAATGTCAACAGTGAAGAGGTGACTCCGGCATGCTGGGCAGCATGCAGAATTGCAAAGAAAAAGCCATATCTCAGACTGGCCAATAAAAATAAAAGATTAAGATGGCCAAAACAACACAGATGGTGGACAGAGAAAGATTGGGAAAAAGTGTTATGGAGGAGTGCTTGACGCCAACTGTCAAGCATGGTGGAGGCAATGTGATGTTCTGGGGTGCTTTGGTGGTGGTAAAGCGGGAGATTTGTACAGGGTAAAATATCTCGAAGAAGGAAGGCTATCACTCCATTTTGCAACGCCATGGCATACCCTGTGGACGGTGCTTAATTGGAGCCAATTTCCTCCTACAACAGGACAATGACAGCAGGAACTATTTAGGGAAGAAGCAGTCAGCTT